>NC_084502.1:5955986-6197122 GCF_024500385.1 Phyllopteryx taeniolatus
CCGCCTCCTGCCCGATGACAGCTGGGATAGGCTCCAGCACGCCCGCGACCCGCGTGAGGAGAAGCGGCTCAGAAAATGGATGGATGGATGTTCAACCTATATTTAATTGAATACACTACAAAGATAAGATATTTAATATTCAAACTGATAAACTTGATTGTTTTTAGCAAATAATCATTAACTTAGAATTTTATGGCTGCAACACGTTCCAAAAAAGCTGGGACAGGCAGGTGGCAAAAAAGACTGAGAAAGGCTCATCAAACACGTGTTTGGAACATCCCACAGGTGAACAGGCTGACTGGGAACAGGTGGCTGCCATGATTGCTTCCCTGAATTGCTCACTCATTCACCAGCAAAGATGGGGCGACGTTCGCCTCTTTGCGAACAAGTGCGGGAGAAAATAGTCCAACAGTTTAAGGACAATGTTCCTCAACGTACAATTGCAAGGAATTGAGGGATTTCATCATCTACGGTCCATAATATCATCAAAAGGTTCAGAGAATCTGGAGAAATCACTGCATGTAAGCGGCAAGGCCGAAAACCAACATTGAATGCCCGTGACCTTCGATCCCTCAGGAGGCGTTGCATCAAAAACCGACATCGAAGTGTAAAGGATATCACCACATGGGCTCAGGAACACTTTAGCAAACCAATGTCAGTAAATACAGTTTGGCGCTACATCCGTAAGTGCAACTTGAATCAGAATCATCTTTATTTGCCAAGTATGTCCAAAACACACAAGGAATTTGTCTCCGGTAGTTGGAGCCGGTCTAGTACAACAGACAGTCAATTTACAGAACACTTTGGAGACAAAGACAAAAAACAATTGTGCAAAAAGATGCAGAGTCCTCTAGCACTTAGAGCAGTTCAAATGACTAATATTGCAATAGACCGGCGCAATGACCATTGAAACTCTACTATGCAAAGCAAAAGCCATTTATCAACAACACCCAGAAACACCGCCGGCTTCTCTGGGCCCGAGCTCATCTAAGATGGACTGACGCAAAGTGGAAAAGTGTTCAGTGGTCCCCATTTCAAATTGTTTTTGGAAATTGTGGACGTCGTGTCCTCCGGTCCAAAGAGGAAAAGAACCATCCGGACTGTTATGGGCGCAAAGTTCAAAAGCCAGCATCTGTGATGGTATGGGGCTGTGTTAGTGCCAATGGCATGCGGAACTTACACATCGGTGAAGGCACCATTTATGCTGAAAGGTACATACAAGTTTTGGAAAAACACATGCTGCCATCCAAGCAACATCTTTTTCAGGAATGCCCCTGCTTATTTCAGGAAGACAATGCCAAACCACATTCTGCACGTGTTACAACAGCGTGGCTTCGTCGTAAAAGAGTGCGGGTACTAGACTGGCCTGCCTGCAGTCCAGACTTGTCTCCCATTGAAAATGTGTGGCGCATTATGAAGCGTAAAATACGACAACGGAGACCCCGGACTGTTGAACGGCTGAAGCTGTACATCTAGCAGGAATGGGAAAGAATTCCACCTCCAAAGCTTCAACAATTAGTGTCCTCAGTTCCCGAAAGTTTATTGAATGTTGTTCAAAGAAAAGGTGATGTAACACACTGGGAAACATGACCCTGTTCCAGCTTTTTTGGAACGTGTTGCAGCCAATGATTATTTGCTAAAAACAATCAGGTTTATCAGTTTGAACATGAAATATCTCGTCTTTGTAGTGTATTCAATGAAATATAGGTCGAACATGATTTGCAAATCATGGTATTCTGTTTTTCTTTATGTTTAACACAACGTCCCAACTTCATTGGAATTGGGCTTGTAGATGGCATCATGAGGAAAGAACATTATGTGGAAATACTGAAGCAACATCTCAAGACATCAGCCAGGAAGTTCGGCCTTGGGCGCAAATGGGTCTTCCAAATGGACAATGACCACAAGCAGACGACCGAACTGGTTGCAAAGTGGCTCAAGGATAAAGTCAATGTTTTGGAGCGAGCTAAACTGCAATGATAGCATGCAGCAAATTACAGTATGTGTGGTTTTGGCAGCTATTTGGTGTTTGGTAGCAGGATCACACAAAAATGACTCAACTCAACTTTTGTCAGAGTGACCAATAGGAATGGAGGAATTTACTGTATTTTCTCTATGAAGGAGGCCTGGGTACAGCGCCACCTGACTGCCACCGTTCGAAACTAGATTTACACCGTCGGTCGGTCCAGGTGACGGCTTTAATTCCGATATCAGATTTTTCAGACTGTCCAGGTCCATGTGCATTTCAAGTGATATTCAGCTATATCCTAGATTTCTGTGTTTACATTGACGGAACACATCAAACAACCCGTATACGTACACGCCTCATTACTACCGCTCGCTTTACTTGCAGTGGGAACGACATCAATTTATCCTGCTTTTCCGTTATCTTTACCTTCCCTGACTTGAATATTTAAGTCTCCACTAATGACAACAAAACGTGGGCTCGGGTCCTCAATTCAGAGAGAACGCAAAGCAGCTTAATTGATTTAAGGAGGACCAGCACATCCTGTAAGCCTTCAAATCCTCGGTTTTGGGAAGCGGACAAGAAATTCCGCTTACTAGGGCCAAAGCCAGGGCAGAGTACGGCAGAGGATAAACGAAATGTCCTAGATTATGTTTGCGGATGACTCCTGAATGATTTGTGAATGCCAGTTGTGGTGGCAACGGCAAAAGGAAGGAAACATTTGCATTTTGCCAAAGGGCTCTCCTCATTCCCCTCACGTGCATTTATTATTATTATTCTTTTAAGTTAATGAGGTAATGAACTTTTGTAAACATACTGTAAATGATGAGTGTTTGTCCAAGGCCAATTTTGAAGAGGAGCTGCGACTGCACGGTCGCTCTTTGTGTGTTCATTGGCTCAATTGGTCGCTTCAAAACGCAATGACTATGAGTCTTGGATTACCTTTGTGCGTTGATGCCTCTAAATTGACCATAGGTGTGAAGGCGAGAGAGTATATGGTTGTGCCCTGTGATAGGCTGTGGCGACCAGTCCATGGTGTGCCCAAAGTCAACTGGGACAGGCTCCAGATGACCCACGACCCTAATGAGGTCCAGTGGTATAGAAAAATCAATGGATGGATAGAAAAACATCGTACAATAAAATAAAATAATGACAGCAGTTTTACTCTATAAAGGATTTCTTTTTAAAGAAATTAATTGATTATTATTATTAGTTGATTCCAAAAAGGAGTAGTATCTATCCAAAAAGAATTGGTTGTGCTAAAAGCAGAGCAGGGAGAAGACAACAGGACAAAAGAAACCAAACTGGTTGCAGCTCTGATGAACTGGCTGTGATCTGGAAGGGCAACATTACGTTGTGTGAAACTTTGCAGTTTTACCAAGTAGCATACACGACCACCGATAGATGAACTGTCTTGCGCTTGCACTTTGTGTGTGTGTGCGTGTTCTAAAGATGACTTGTGTAAATGTAACCAAACTCACATGCACCTTTGAATGTATTGTATGAAAAAGAATGAAGGATGGCTTCTTTTTGCCTTTGGTCACATGTGGGCGTTTCTCATCTAACCTGTGGCCCACCAGCCTTTCCAAACCACGTGCGAACGTGCGGTTGCACTGATCCGGGAGAAAGCCTGCCATTGCCAGACAAACAGAGCTTTACTTGATGCCGCTAAGCTCATTCACAATAATTGAAGCTGACACAACACTCGATGCCCTGTGCCTCTCCCACAACGCTCCGCTCCGTATGACCCGGAGCTGTGACGTTAAACTCCTAGCTTAAATAATGATACAGGACTATTTAGCAGCCATACCGATGCACATTCCTGCGCTATACAGTACAAATACAGGTGTCCAGGTCAACTTTATGGATGTCTTGATTGAATTATCCTCCATCGTGCGATGACAACATGTCCCGCTTCTAGCAGAGGATATTCTAATCCCATATGTACTACTGTACACAAAGGGTTGAGCCATCTAGTTGACTAGTCGACGAGTGGATTCTAGCACTCCACCGCGGCGGCCGTAGCTCGACGTCAATGAATCGGCAATCACGTGTTTTGGCATTCCTCGCTGAAATCGTCAGATGGTGGGTTCGCGTAGCAAACTAGCAGTGGTGACTCAAGTGTGTGGAAATGTTTGAATAAAACTGAGATCAGGAGTATGGTCTATCCTCCATTATTAGAAATGGATGCCCATCTCGAAAGGCGCAACGCCACGGTCCCAGTGCAGAACGCGCCCTCCCCCTCTGTATGTAAAATGCGTGCGTTTCCATTGTCCAAAAACTACTTTTTTGCACACTTCAAATAGTGTAGGCACAGCAGTGGTACCGAAGGAGCGTCATCTCTGCAACATGATACGTCCACTCACCCTTCAAAATTTGGACTCATTTGAAAATGCCCTTATTAGTGCATGACGAACATCACATCGAGTTCAGCGTTGAGCTTAAAATGCAAGACCAAAAAAAAAAAAATTATACATTTCTAATTGACTCGAGTCCATAAAAATACATGTCATCATCATCATCCTCATCCTCCTCATCATCATCCTCATAAGAATGTGTCATTGGTGGAAAAATGTTCTGCAGATGACTGGAACAGGCAGGCAGCCAGAAGCAGCGTAATCAGCTCCTATTAGATTGTGCTCACAGCGGCTCCAATAAGATTTTCCTTTTTCCAAGGCGTCGGGACACATGGTTACCTCGGAACATGCAACAGAGATAATAATAGAATGATGATGATGATGATGATATCATGTAAAGCAAAAGTTGCCATGTTTAATGGTACAGCCGGTGTGTTCAATAGCTGCACGGACCATTCGTGACTGAAGTGCTGGTTGAAAAAGACACGACAAGCACATCTTTCTTGATCTCGTCTCGTCTTCATATGTTACATCCAGCTCTACTTTTGTCTCCCTTTTCTCTTAGCATGAGCGAATAACTTTTTCAATCTCTCAATCTCAAGCAATCACGGGCCAGTGCAGTGAAATGCGATGTCGAACTTTGTCAGTCAGATGTCAGCAGAGAGGACAGCAATGGCTGAAATGTCTTTTCTGATCATTCTAATTTCATTGAGCGCAGCCTCTCAAGTTGAACACCCACCTTTGAATTTGACTGACATTTTCAGGAAGACGAGGCCCCTTCGTGAGACATCACTGTAATTAATTAGAATCAGGAAGCCCATACTATGACTGTAAAATGTACAAATACAAAAAGATGTATAAGCATAAACAGAATGCATTCTACGTCCTGTATTGTAGTCTGATTTATCACGTCAGTCTCTCGTTCCCTCCATTGCTTCCCCTGCCCTCATTCGTTCTCCTCTCCGTGATTTGAATGACTTTCCCTGTCATTTGATTTTTCTTTGCTCATCGTCCTCACCCCTCGTTCGAGTCTCCTCTGTCCTCTCTTTGCCTCTGGACTCTTTTCACAATTGGGTGTACTCGCTGCCTTTTCCCCTTCGTGATCGACCTCATCTCTTGTTGAGAGCCCTCTGCCTGCACTCGCCACTCCACAGGTCGCCATGGTGACAGTGGCCATGACAGCCGGTTGTGCTTGTAAACAAGGTGAGGGAGCAGCACCCAGTGGAGGGCAAACCTCCACCAAGGTCAAATATTCCACCCCAAAAAAATAAGTAAAGACAGATCTACCATTTTTGGCCCATGTTGGAATCGCAGGTAGTTTTCTAAACAATTGTGACCTGCACACACAAAAACTGGCTCAAACCCCAACAGTCGCGCAGCAGCTTCACAGCCCACACCCACCCGGCCGCACCACCGACCAACATCACACCACCGAATTCTGCGTTAACCATCCACGAACAGGATGTGAGACGCATCTTCAAACAACAAAAGATGAACAAAGCGGCAGGCCCAGACCATGTGTCCCCATCCTGCCTCAAAGTCTGCGCGGACCAGCTCGCTCCAGTCTTCACTCAGATCTTCAATAGATCTCTGGAACTGTGCAAAGTTCCATCCTGTTTCAAACGCTCCACCATCATTCCAGTCCCCAAGAAACCTGCAATCTCGGGTCTGAATGACTACAGGCCTGTCGCCTTGACATCTGTGGTCATGAAGTCCTTTGAACGTCTCGTGCTGGACCACCTCAAGAGTGTCACAGGTCCCCTGCTAGACCCCCTGCAGTTTGCCTACCGAGCGAACAGGTCTGCAGATGATGGAGTCAACATGAGACTGCACTTCATCCTAGAACACCTCGACAGTGCAGGGACCTACGCGAGGATTCTGTTCGTGGACTTCAGCTCAGCCTTCAACACCATCATCCCTGAACTCCTTTCCGCCAAGCTTCTCCTGCTCAGCGTCTCACCTGCCATCTGCCAGTGGATTTACAGCTTCCTGACGAGCAGGACACAGCAGGTGAGGCTGGGGGAGGCCACCTCATCCACACGCAGCATCAGCACCGGGGCGCCCCAAGGTTGTGTCCTCTCTCCGCCGCTCTTCTCTCTCTACACGAACGACTGCACCTCAGCACACCCGGCTGTCAAACTCCTGAAGTTTTCAGATGACACCAGTCATTGGCCTCATCAAGGAAGGTGACGAGTCTGCGTATCGACACGAAGCGGAGCGGCCGGAGCTGCGGTGCGGCCGACGCAACCTGGAGCTGAACACGCTCGAGACTGTAGAGATGATCGTGGACTTCAGGAGGCATCCTTCGCCACAGCTGCCCCTCACGCTGTCCAGCTGCCTTGTGTCAACCGTCGAGACCTTCGAGTTCCTGGGAATTACAGTTTCTCAGGACCTGAAGTGGGCGACCGACATCAACTCCGTCCTCAAAAAGGCCCAGCAGAGGATGTAGTTCCTGCAGCTTCTGAGAAAGCACGGCCTGCCACCGGAGCTGCTGAGACAGTTCTTCACAGCGGTCATCGAATCAGTCCTGTGTTCTTCCATCACAGTCTGGTTTGGTGCTGCTACAAAAAAGGAAAAACTCCGACTGCAACGGACAATCAAAACTGCTGAGAAGGTTGTCGGTACCCCCCTACCCACTCTTGAGGACTTACACGCTGCCAGAACTAAGACAAGAGCGTGCAAAATCCTCTCGGACCCTCCGCATCCCGGTCACCGGCTCTTCCGGCTCCTTCCCTCAGGTCGGCGCTACCGATCAATGCAAACTAGAACTAGCAGACATTCCGACAGCTTCTTCCCTTTTGCCATCAACTTCTTAAACACCGAACCTACGATTCCATTACAACATCTTGGCAATTTTTTGTCTTGAGTTTGTTGTCACCTTTCTGTGGGGCCAATTATGTATTACTCGTGCACTCACTGTCGTAGTCTCACCACGCTGCACTATTTGCAGCCCTTGTGCCCTTGTGCCACAATGGTCATTGCACCGGACTATTGCAATATTAGTCATTAGAACTGCTCTACGTGCTAGAGGACTCTGCATCTTTTTGCACAATTGTCAAAAAATAAATAAATAAATGTACCGGCATTACCAGATAACTATTAACCCTTTATTGCTCAGTGACTGTTTTTTTGTCAATGTCTTTATGTCTCAGAAGTGTTCTCTGCCAATGAACTGTCTGTTGTCGTACTAGAGCGGCTCCAACTACCGGAGACAAATTCCTTGTGTGTTTTTTGGACATACTTGGCAAAAAAAGATGATTCTGATTCTGATACTCAGTTTCATCCCTGTGGACAGCGAAACGTCCTGTGGACAAATTCATCTGCCACTTTCATTCTCATTAGTGGGTGTTTAACAGTGCCATTTACAGCTCGGTGGATATATAGTTCCTTGGTACGTTGGTGAATATTAATACACGAAAAAAGATCATATGTTATTGTTGTCTTGCTATTTAATGGGTGTTGAAAAAGGCCTAATTGTGGCCCGTATTATTCATCGGTAAGGACTTGGGCTTTGGAAGCAGAGCAACAGTTCGAGTCGCCGCTGCCACCAAAGCAAATTGCAACTCGTCGTTGAACAAACACTCGTCTGCCTCCTGACTATTGTTGAGGTGCCCTTGAGCAAGACACCAAATCGATAGTCAGTGCTCAGGGGAGCACTGACACCCTTCCACGCATGCATGTGGACTGCACACCTGCTTCTTTGTGTGGCGTGCAACAAAAACATACAGCAGAGTGCACAGTGAATTTGCCCAACATTCAAACAGACTTCTCATCTTGGAATTCTAATTCTAATTAGGCAAAAACACATCCGTTTAAATTACAATTAGAGAGTCCTCAAGTTTTACCAGTGCATGAGGCATGATACTGTATTCATTTTTCAGCTCTAAATTGTTACCTTGTGTGTGTGTGTGTGTGTGTTTGTGTGTGCGTGGCATGCATGTTTCTTTGCCCCAAATTCCCAGCCGTGTGTGTAGTTCCTGGGCCTTTGGGTGCTAAGCAGTCGCCCAACAGGCCTCCCAACATCTGTCACCTACTTACTAAATATCCACAAAGCCCTCGGGCTCCATTTAAAACACACAAACTCTTGCATAACAGTTACACATGCACACAGGGACATAGATCCCAATGGACAGCAATGCATTCCCAATGCATAGATGAAAAATAAGAATACAATTTCCATGAATAAAAGTCTGCAAGATTTACAATATGCAAACATAAGGCTATTGTTGAAGGCACACCTGTGTTGCATTTATATTACTGTTGAGCTGTCTAATAGATACATGAACCAGTAAAATAACAGTAGCCTACGTAAAATTGTAAAAGTATTCCAACGTCCAAGGCTAGGGATAAGGTTTCAACTTATTTACCGTAATTTCTCGTGTGTAACGCGCATTTTTTCCCCTAAAAAATTCTCAAAAGTCAATAGTGCGTGTTATACATGGGTATAAGGGCTAATGGAAATTTTATAAATGTATGCCGCCATCTACTGGTTATGAAAAAGCTATACACTTTCATTTCAAAATGCCACCACCACCTAGAGGTTATGAGAAAGGTGTACACTTTCATACTAATATGGCACCGCCACCTAGTGGTCATAAAAAAGGTGTAGCCTACACTTTCATTCCAATATGATAGGGGTACGTATGACTGCATATATGTACAGTTGTGCTCATAGGTTTACATACCCTGGCAAAATTTGTGAAATATTATTTATATATATATATATATATATATATATATATATATATATATATATATATATATATAGATATATATATATATAGATATAGATGTGTATATATATATACATCTATATATATATATATATATATATATATATATATATATATATATATAGATGTGTATATATATATATATATATATGTGTGTATATATATATATACACACACACACACACACACACACATATATATATATATATATATATATATATATATATATATATATATATATATATATATACATACACACACACACACACATACATACTGAACAACAACCATAATTAATTTCTTTATGGCTATGTTTCGTTTAATGATAATGCTTTTCTGAAATGCTTGACCGTTTAATTTGAATCCCATTATAATAAAAGTAAATGCGTTGCTACAGCCACCCATTTTCTACACCACTCACCTATTTAGGGTCACGGGCTCTGACCCTACCCCAGTTGACTTTGAGCAAAAGGCAGGCGATACACCCTGGACTAGTCAGTCAATCACAGTATAGAGTAGAGACAGGCAACCTTTCACACTCACATTTACACCATCACTGAGTTCTAGCAACTAGTTCGAGCAAGATGTAATTGTAAATAAACAGTCAAAGGGTGCATCTGATTCAGGGTTAACAGGATGTCAACAGCAGAAGAAAATATCGATTTCTACCGAAAAAGGTTTGTTGTAACTAAGTTAGTGTCCATATGTCTGCATTTCCTCCATTTTTTTTCTTTTCATCTGCTAGACTGACGGTCGCAAGCTGCTTTCACATGCTCTTATTTCTCTACAATTAGTGATTGGTTGTAAACTTACCTCATATATTGTTCAGAGTACTGTAATTTCTCGTGTATAATGCGCAACCATGTATAATACGCAACCCCAAAGTTGACCTAAGAAGTCTGAAAAACCCTACCACCTATGTATATTGCATTTTTACAATGCATGATTTTGCTTCTACCCTTATGATAAAAACATGAAGTATTATTTGTATTTTGTTAGTATTTTTCAAATAATTAAGCACTTTATTTGAACACGTAGTACATTTAAAAATGTACTTGCTCTTATTTTGAAATTCACAGCCCTACTTTTTCATTTAGTAAATTAGAAAACACACAGTTGTGTTCATACGTTTGATTACCCAGGCAGAATTTGTAAGATGGGTACAATTCTTTAAAAGAAAACATGAAGGCCCAGGCAAAACGCATTTACTTTTAGCAAGAACTGTGAAAAATGTAAACAGCATGGCGTAGAGGACTGTTTAAGTGAACGAATAAATGTGTTGGTCCATTCATGGATTAAAACAGCTGTTGTGAAAGCCCAATTTACCTAACGTTTTATTAGTACGTAGTGCGTTGCTGATCGATGAAATCCATTCACTTTTAACAACCCTAATTCCAATGAAGGTGGGACGTTGTGTTCTCATGATTAGTTGCTCCATACTGAACAGAGAACGATGGACACCTGCAAAGATAGTGGCTGCACATTTGTTAACGCTTCATTCATCAGGACTGTTTGTGCTCTGTTCAAGATCGCGCAATGTCCGCGCGCTTGCATCTGTCTGCGTCTGTATTCACAGCCTCTTCAAAGAAATTTCTTTTGTGTTATTTCTTTTTTTAGTTCCACCGTTGAGCTTTTATTTTCATTTTTTTGGAACTACAGTTTTTAGTATTTGAACCTGTCACCCATATATTGTCACCGATTAAGCAATTTTCTATTAGACTTACGGTATCCTTATTCCAATCAAGTTGGGACGTTGTGTTAATCATAAATTAAAAACAATACAATGATTTGATTACAAGTCTCAATTTGCCCACGCCCGCCCTAGTGCGTTTACCTACTTTCAAGCAGATTGAGATGGAATATGCCTTCTGCTATATAACTTGTATTTGGTAAATCAGCAGGTCACTTTCCGACCGCGAGGCAGACAGCCGCCCTATCACTGGCTGCTGAAAGTAATTAGAAAGCTCACATGAGAATGACACTCAGGAGCACACGGAACCAGGTTGAGAACGGAGTTCGTTTGCCCGACGAGTCGACGCATCGCCTTCGCCACTCCGCAATGACGGTTATAGTCGTATATAATCGGCAATCGCGCGTTTGGGACAAGGACACCTCAGCGGTTGGCCGGCACACCGGGTTGGAACCTTAAGCGTGAGGGAATAGTTTATTCAAAATGAGACTGTAAAATATACAAGTCTATCCTCAAATATAACAAAAGCACAAGTGTTACAAACGGCCAGCAGTCGGGCGGTGGCGGGAGAGCGAGCGAGTATGCGAGCTTCTGTGTGGAGGCGTGCATAGCGACTCTTTTTTTTTCCCAATTGGTGCGCTGAGACTGAAAAAAATATCTCAACGATGCCATCGATTAGTCGACTCCACTATCATCACCTTAGCGTCGACTACAAAAACTCGCGTCATGAAACTCTTATCGTACATACTGTAGTCTACTGTGTATTAGTATGTCACGTCACGGTTTGCGCAGGCTGATGTTCCGAAATTCTATGTAATCACAATTCCTTTTCAAAAAAAAGTGTTCAATATTGTGGCAGCGCGATGGGCGACTGGTTAGAGCGTCTGCCTCACAGTTCTGAGGACCGGGGTTCAATCCCATTTGCTTGTTTTCTCTGGGCGCTCCGGTTTATCCTCCCACATCCCATAAACATGCACGCAAGGTTAATTGAAGACTCTAAATGTGAGTGCGAATGGTGGTTTGTTTATGTGTGCCCTGCGATCGGCTGGCAACCGGTTCAGGGCGTACCCCGCCTCCTGCCCGATGATAGCTGGGATAGGCTCCGGCATGCCCTCGGCGACCCGCGTGAGGAGAAGCGCGACAGAAAACGGATGGATGGGTGTTCGATATTGCGCTACATTAGCAAACACACAAAGGAAAAGACGCACGTGTTGGTCAAAGCCGTACGCTGCATCGTGCGACTCTCATTTCCTCGCCTCTCTAAACCTTTAATCCGCGACTGGGAATATGATGCAATCTGACGCTTGGTTCTGAGAATCACACACACAAAATCACATGCAAACAAACCACAGACGTGTGCACCGCTGGACATGTTGCGGCACAGGAAGACAAACAGTCACATTGCACACCTAAGGAAAAGTTAGTCTTGAGTTAACCCAACAGGCATGTTTTTGTGATGTGGCAGAAAGCCGGAATACCTGGAGAAAACCCACGCACGAGGAGACCCTCCAAACACAGAAAACAGGAAGGGCGGGGCCAACAATTGATCCCTGAACCTCAGAACTGTGAGGCAGACAATAATCCCTACTACACCATGCTGTCCCTGCTGTAAGATCGATAGATCGATCGATCGATAGATAGGATTTGAGAGTATATAAAGTATACAGTATTACTGAATTGCCGTAATTAGCTCCAAGCGCGACAAACTGGTGATGGACTCAAAAGGGTCTCGGCGCCACCAATTTCTGCTTTCGGCAAAACAGGTCAAAGCATTTCCTTCCGGCACGGGGAAATGGCGGAACTGGGAAAACGCAGCCATAGTCTTTTCTTTTACACAAGAGCTACCAAACATGACAATATCAGATGAGCAGGCTTTGTTCGTGTTTACATACAGTGGGTACGGAAAGGATTCAGCCCCCCCTTCAATTTGTCACTCTTTGTGAAATTGCAGCCATTTGCTAAAATCATTTCAGTTCATTTTTTTCCACATTCATGTACACACAGCACCCCAATTTGACAGAAAAAAAACCGGAATTGTAGAAATGTTTGCAGATTTATGAAAAAAGAAAAGCTGAAATATCACACAGCCATAAGTATTCAGACCCTTTGCTCAGTATTTAGTAGAAGAGCTACTTTTTTTGAGTTTTTGCGCTAATACAGCCATGAGTCTTTTTGGGAATGATGCAACAAGTTTTTCATACCTGGATTCATGGATCCTCTACCATTCCTCCTTGCAGATCCTCTCCAGTTCTGTCAGGTTGGATGGTGAACATTGGTGGGCAGCCATTTTCAGTTCTTTCCAGAGATGCTCAATTGGGTTTAAGTCAGGGCTCTGGCTGGGCCATTCAAAAACAGTCACGGAGTTGTTCTGAAGCCACTCCTTCGGTATTTTAGCTGTGTGCTTAGGGTCATTGTCTTTTTTGAAGTTGAACCTTTGGCCCAGTCTGAGGTCCTGAGCACTCCGGAGAAGGTTTTCATCCAGGATATCCCTGTACTTGGCCGCATTCATCTTTCCTTCGATTGCAACCGGTCTCCCTGTCCCTGCAGCTGATGCTGCCACCACCGTGCTTCACTGTTGGGACTGTATTGGACAGCTGATGAGCAGTGCCTGGTTTTCTCCACAGATACCACTTAGAATTAAGGCCAACAGTTTCTATCTGGGTCTCATCAGACTAGAGAATCTTATTTCTCACCATCTTGGAGTCCTTCAGGTGTTATTTAGCAAACTCCACACGGGCTTTCATGTGTCTTGCACTGACGAGAGGCTTCCGTCGGGCCACTCTGCCAAAAGCCCCGACTGGTGGAGGGCTGCAGTGATGGTTGACTTTCTAGAACTTTCCCCCATCTCCCGACTGCATCTCTGGATCTCAGCCACAGTGATGTTTGGGTTCTTCTTTACCTCTCTTACCAAGGCTCTTCTCCCCCAATTGATCAGTTGGGCCGGACGGCCAGCTCTAGGAAGGGTTCTGAGTGTGCCAAACGTCTTAGCTGATAACTGCTGTTGGCTTAGCTCCTTCTTTACCACAACAGACCAATACCAAAAGTCCGCATCACTGCAGACCCTGCACCGATCCGCTTGTCGATCTCCCGTTCCGTTCTTCCCTCACTCGTGAACAAGACCCCCAGATACTTGAACTCTTCCACTTGGGGCAGGATCTCATCCCCGACCTGGAGAGGGAACGCCTCCCTTTTCCGACTGAGGACCACGGTCTCAGATTTGGAGGTGCTGATTCTCATCCCAGCTGCTTCACACTTGGCTGCGAACTGCTCCAGTGAGAGTTGGAGGTCACGGCTTGATGAAGCCAACAGAACCACATCATCTGCAAAAAGCAGAGATGCAATACTGAGGCCACCAAACCGGACCCCATCTACGCCTCGGCTGTCCCTTGAAATTCTGTCCATAAAAGTTATGAACAGAATCGGTGACAAAGGGCAGCCTTGGCGGAGTCCAACCCTCACCGGGAACGAGTCCGACTTACTGCCGGATATGCGGACCAAATTCTGACTCCGGTCGTACAGGGACCCGACAACCCGTATCAGGGGGTTCGGTACCCCATGCTCCCGAAGCACCCTCCACAGGACTCGCCGAGGGACACGGTCGAACGCCTTCTCCAAGTCCACAAAACACATGTAGACTGGTTGGGCGAACTCCGATGTACCCTCGAGGACCCTGCCAAGGGCGTAGAGCTGGTCCACTGTTCCACGGCCAGGACGAAAACCACACGGCTCCTCCTGAATCTGATATTCGACTTCCCGACGTACCCTCCTCTCCAGCACCCCTGAATAGACCTTACCAGGGAGGCTGAGGAGTCTGATCCCCCTTGTAGTTTCTTAAAAAGGGGGACCACCACCCCAGTCTGCCAATCCAGAGGCACTGTCCCCGATGTCCACGCGAAGTTGCAGAGGCGTGTCAACCAGGACAGCCCCACAACACCCTTGTCATGTTTTTGTTGCAGTTTTTTGAAAGGCCTATAAACAATTACTGTAAAACAAGACAAACACATTGAAATATATATTGAGAGAGATCAAGAGCAATGGATAACAAAAATATTGCACAAAAGATTCAAGATGGCGTAACAACTGCAATAAAAAACTGCAATATAGCGGGAGCATGAAGCAAGAACCGTCCGTGATAAGAGTGGAGGATTACTGTATCTGTATTCTGTGATGATAAATTGCAGGGACTCATTGCTCCAAGGCTGGGACTCATTGTCTCCAGACATCCCAGGACTCACATAGTCTCAAGTGTAAAATGACCGAAGAAGATAAGGAAATGCGGCTCACCTTCACAATTCTCGGTGTTTTATTGTTCTTATGATCGGCAACGTCTTTTTACTCGTTAATATTGCATCTACTGTTAAAACCAAAAAAAAAGGTTTAACAATGGCGACAGTTTGACCCTATTACACATATAACAACTGAATTCTATTTCCAGCATTTTTTCTTCTTTTTTTTCAAATTCAAACAAATTGGAGGTCAACAAGCATCCTGCAGCAATGACCAAATATGTCAGACATTAAAATAAAGTCTCCTAACCCTCAGTGATGTGCTCAAGTTGCAAAGCATTCATGTTCTCTCTCATCATGCACACGCACACACACAGTGAATAATCCCCATCTGTTGAGGGAACATGCAACATTTCTCCGTGCCCAGCTATCGATGCCTCGCTCTACAGACACACTCACACATCCTGCGAGGCTCAGAGAAGAAAGCAAACGCTGAATGGAAGGTCTTCTAAGGACATGACAACTTGCCGATCCATCCAGCCGAGCTGAGACACGAACCCAGACACACTTAAGTGTGACGCAGATGCCATGGTGTCTGTGCCACCCCCGTCTACCATTGAGAAAATCAATCAATAATTGATTGATCGACACTACCACAACCCTCAAAGACAAACCTGCTGTTCTGGTACAGAGACCGCATACAATCATGCTCGCCATTATTGGCACCCCTTCGTTTTTTGCATAACCTGTATAAGAGCTTCAGAAATAAACTTATACCACACTTTTATCATCAGGATCTTTTAATGGGAGGTCCAAGAAATTTGTTGGGGTTTTTTCAACTTAATTTATTTCAAAAAATAATAAACCCCTCCTTGAGCCGTCACCTTATCGTGGTGGAGGGGTTTGTGTGTCCCAATGATCCTAGGAGCCAAGTTGTCTGGGACTTTATGCCACTGGCAGGGTCACACATGACAAACAGGTCCGAGGTGAGGGACCAGACAAAGCACGGCTCAAAGACCCCTTATGATGACGACAAACTATGGACTCAGTTTTCCCTTGCCCGGACAAGGGTTACCGGGGCCCCCCTCTGGAGCCAGGCCTGGTGGTGGGGCTCAAAGGCGAGCGCCTGGTGGCCGGGCCTGCACCCGTGGGGCACAGCCCGAAAGGGTAACGTGGGTCCCCCTTCCCGCGGGCTCAACACCTGTGGGAGGGGCCATTTGGGTCGGGTGCAGTGCGAGCTTGGCGGTGGCCGCAGGCAGGGACCTTGGCGATCCGACCCCCTGATACAGAAGCTGGCTCTAGAATACGTGGAATGTCACCTCTCTGGCAGGGAAGAAGCCCGAGCTGGTGTGTGAAGTCGAGAAGTTCCGACTAGATATAGTCGGACTCACCTCCACACGCAGCTTGGGCTCTGGTACCAGTCCTCTCGAGAGGGGTTGGACTCTCTTCCACTCTTGAGTTGCCCACGGTGAGAGGCGCCGAGCAGGTGCGGGTATACTTATTGCCCCTCGGCTCGGCGCCTGTACGTTGGGGTTCACCCCGGTGGACAAGAGGGTAGCCTCCCTCTGCCTTCGGGTGGGGGAATGGGTCAGTTCAGAGTACCCACCCTTTTTGGAGTCCTTGGAGTGCGTGCTGGAAAGCGCTCCCGCTGGGGACTCCATCGTTCTGCTGGGGGACTTCAATGCTCACGTGGGCAATGACAGTGAGATCTGGAAGGGTGTGATTGGGAGGAATGGGCCCCCCGATCAGAACCCGAGCGGTGTCCTGTTATCTGACTTCTGTGCTCATCCCGGTTTGTCCATAGCGAACACCATGTTCAAACATAAGGGTATCCACACGTGCACTTGGCACCAGGACACCCTAGGTCGCAGTTCGACGATCGACTTTGTGGTCGTGTCATCGGACTTGCGGCCGCATGTCTTGGACACTCTGGTGAAGAGAGGGGCGCAGGTGTCAACTGATCACCACCTGGTGGTGAGTTGGCGCAGATGGTGGGGGAAGATGCCGGTCCGACATGGCAGGCCCAAACGTATTGTGAGGGTCTGCTGGGAACGTCTGGCGGAATCCCCTGTCAGAAGGAGTTTCAACTCCCACCTGCGACAGAACTTTGTGGGACAAAGTTCTGTCGGGACGTGCCCGGAACGCCTCCCTGGTGAGGTGTTCTGGGCACGTCCCACCGGGAGGAGACCCCGGGGACGACCCAGGACACGCTGGCGAGACTACATCCTTCGGCTGGCCTGGGAACGCCTCGGGATCACCCCGGAAGAGCTGGATGAAGTGGCTGGGGAGAGGGAAGTCTGGGCGTCCCTGCTAAAGATATTGCCCCCGCGACCCGACCTCGGAAAAGCGGTAGAAAATGGATGGATGGATGGAATAAAAATAAATTAAGTTGGAACAAAAATTAAAATAAAATAATAATAAAACCCCTCCTGGTCACCTTATCATGGTGACCTCATCCGATGAGGCCATGGAGAAAGACTTCGGACGGCTTCGAAGAAATTCTGGTCCACCATCCGGCATCTCAGGAGGGGGAAGCAGTGCACCGTCAACACTGTGTTTAGTGGGGATGGGGCGCTACTGACCTCGCCTCGAGACGTTGTGAGCCGGTGGGGAGAATACTTTGAAGAACTCAGACTCTGCTTCCCAAAGCACACAGGTCTTGCTTGAGGACCCAAGATCTTCGCCTCAAACTACGTTTTCTTACACTGTGTAAGACATTTCGTTCTAAAATCTCTTGATAATTTTCTGATTTCATGATACCTGTGATACAGTCAAGGTCTCCAGTACCAGATGAAGCAAAGCAGCCCCACAGCATTATGGCTCCTCCACTACGCTTGACTGCTGGCAGGGTGCTGTTTTCCTTAAAGGCTTCATTGCACTGTCTGTAAACATACTGTGTGCATTGCCAAAAAGCTCTATTTTTGTTTCATCTGTGCATAAAATGTTATCATTTGCTCTTTTGTATCAAACGCAGTTCAGTTCTCTCTAGAAAACTTTGGTTTTACTTGATTCATTTTCTTCAGGAGACGTTCCACATTTAGTACTTACAACTTCGTGGGTGCCAATAATGGTGAGCAGGACTGCATGTAATGCAGTAAACAGTTGGTCCATTGCAGCATCACACCTCACACTGCATACGTTAAGTTTGACTTACCAGCTCTTGGTTGGTAGAATTGGAGTCATCTCCAGGGAAAGGGATGTAGATGGCTAAGGCCACACAGTTGGCAAAAATAGACAGCAGTATAAATATATCGAACGGTCTGAAAGTCAAACTGTTAAGGAGAGTTTTATCACAAGGAGAGATGTAAAAAAAATACAGGTAAGAATAAGACAAGAATGGCACTCCTACACTAATGCTGACGGATGCAAATCGATTTGGATCAGCACCCAATTCTACACATTAACAGATGGATTATTTACTGGCAAATACTAAAAAAAAAGTCTATACCTTCATCCAAATTAAAACGTAATGCGTTACTCCTTGGGACATGCCCCACATGTACACAAAGTTTTGTGAAAATGGTAGGTTAGTCCATAGTTTTTAACGGAATCCTGCCACCAACACACAAACACAAGGCAATAATGATGATGGATTTTGATGTCCAGAGTATACAGTGGAACCTCTAGGGGCCAACACGATCTTTTCCAGAACTCTGATCGACTAGATTCCTTCAGAAATAATCAGTTCCGGGGTAAAACTCTCATCAGCAATAAAACTCCCATCGCAGTTGTGCTGTTTTAAACCAAATGTTACGCAGGATAGGCAGATGAATCAAATTCACATGCACTCAATGCTAGCTTGATAAAACAAAAACGGTTTTCACGCAGTTGCCGGCTTCCCTCCAAATTATCGGACAGATTTCTTTTCTGTAACTGTTTGTTTGTCTTCCACTAACACTTCCAATTCCATTACTTCCAACTTCATTTTGCACTTGCGGTCCATAATGAAAACTCTCTTTTAAATACAGCAGCCCACACCCCTTTTATACCCGTTGCCAACGGCGGGCACAATCTGTGAGCATGAGTGAACACGCAATTTAGCACCTGCTATTTGGGATTTTAGTAAATCAGGTTTTTAGTGTTAACTTAATGAATGACGAAGGCATAATTTAAAGGCACGACTCAATTTTTAACATTCCTGTCACACAAGTCCCCCTTCTCCCCTTCAAAGTCATCTCCCTGGAGTCGAACACCCTTTCTCAGCCTTCTCTCTCACGCCTTTATGCACTCCTGGAAGGATTCTTCCGAAATCCGACGCAGCTCCGTCATCATGGCCGTCTTGATGTCGTCCACGTATTGAAAACAAGTCCCCTCGATGTCCCCCTTGAGCGTGGGAATGAGGGGAAAAATAAATAAGTAAATAATCACACGGAGCCAGCTTGGGTGAGGAGTGCGATTGCTCAAGCACAGCGATGTTCTTCTCGGCCAGGAACTGTCGGACGCTGAGGGCAGGCGCATTCTCCTGCTCTACATTATACAAACTTTGGGTTTGACTGTAAAAGAAGTTTCGAACATTTTGATTTTGTGTGAGGTGCCCGGTTTATCCACAACGACACACTGAAAGGATACTTCCACTCCACCAGGCTGATGCAGGCCCTGCGGATGGGGTTGTTGAGGGTGAGGCAGAACAACGCTCTGGGTGGCCTGCTGTTAGTGGACCCGCCCTGTTTTTTGCTCTTGGCATACTGCTGCCTCTTTCTCTGTGCCAAAGAGCCAACGGGAGCAGCTCCGGCGGTGCACCCCGAGTGCTGCGGACTCGTGTCGGGCTTCGCAACATCGTCCTGCGCCTGGCGAGCGGCGTTGATTGCTGCGTGCCAAGCGAGGACCGGGCTGACGCCGGAACTGTCGCCGCCAGGGACCTGGGTGCCACTGTTGGCTCCCAGGAGGCCATAAGACAGGCCAACAGGCTTGCCGCTGCTGGCAGGGGCATGCAGGGCCTCAGGTGGACTGAGTTGGTGCAGATGAGCTTGGCTTTCTGACCATAGGGCCGAGGCATCAGTGGAGGAAGTGGTCTTTTTGTTGCTGGCATACTGTGCCCCTATAGGAACAGAGAGAGCGGCAATCTATTAGCAATAAATATGCAATATCCTCGTCAGCAGTACTAAATCATGACAACATCTGTGCTTGGAACTTCATATCTTACAGGTTAGCAACCATCAAAAGAATGTTTGTATTTCTAAAGCCATATCTAGAGGTAAAAAAAAGAAAACATATTACAATGCAAATTGGACAAGGTTGGACAATATAATACACACTTATTCTAATAAGAATGGTGCCCTCCTCACGTTTACAATGGTGTCCACTCTAATGTCAAAAATGTCTTTTTCCAAAAAGCAGCAGTACGTCGCACGCATTTGGCTAGCCACTTCGTTGGAGCACAAATGGATTCAAAACTACATCGCCAGTCACGCTTATTAAGGCCAGCGCACACCGAGCACTAAAGTGGACCACTGTGAAAAAAAATGACTTCGTCGCACACCATGCCAGACGATCATTGTATGTCTACCGACGTGCTGTAACGGAAAAACGCTGACATGTATCATGTTTTGATGCTCAGCATACAATATGTTGTTCTGTATTACTTTTTATTGAACCAGAAAAACATGTTGCGATTGTCAGCCAAGAAGCAGATTCCCAAACAGACAGGAAAGGTGCGAGAATAAAGGCAAGAGTGTGTATATTTTCAGAAGCTGGTAACAATGTTTGATAGCGCCATTCATTGACTGCACGAGTGCATTTTGGCAAAAAAGCTCTCCACGCTTTGCCTTCTCGCCACAGGTATATATGAAATTAGAAGTATAGTTAAATATTATTGTAAAACACTATATATATTTCATATGCTGTACGTGTACAGCCTGCTGGGTCTTTTTTGTTTTCTTCTTAATGAAGGCTAATTTTGTATAGGTTGTTCCATCTGCGACATTGTGACGGCGTTCGCCCCCAATTCGAATTTTGAATCGCGGCAAAACTAGTGGCCCACAGTTCATTCGGGTTTGGCCGTGTCGCTCGGTGTGCGGCGGGCCTGAGTTGTTTCCGTGGCAACGTATCTCATTGACTGCCAGCCTTCCCAGTTAACATGGATATTTGACTTCTAAATCCGTCAATGGCAGTGAATGTGTTAAGGCAGAGTGTGCGGCTGCTCCACATAGCAGAGAAAGGACAGGGAGAGAACACACGAATAGGATGTCCGATAGACACACACCGAGAAATACGCCTGGGTGCAGGTCTGCCCTTTGCCGAGTGTCATTTGAGTGTTTTGGGTCATCATAGTATTACTGAAACAGCAGAACTTTGTACCGCAGCATACATTTGTGCACCTTTTATCATCAGTCAAAAGTGGGTGACGGTAACGATTTGCGGCTAAAAACACTAGAATGGCAAAACCATTTCTTTTTGGATTGAAAAATCCTGACATGCAAGGCCATAAAATCCCACTAAAGTCCCGTAGGTGGGCATGTATCGAGACATACGATATGCTACCTGTAGATCTGGTTCGCAATTGCCACACTGCAGGCATCAATGCAAATGGACTGGAACAGTGCAAAGAGTAAATCAAGTCTTTCATCGGATCTTCGCCAAAATGGAACCATTTCCTGCAAGTAAACCCTCTACAAAAGCGCTCCGGAAAGTGTGAAAGTGGTTTTGGTTTGGTTTTTTTGGTGTAATTGAACCTAACAAATAAACTAATCAAAAGCATAGCGCTGGCTCTCTCGAGCTTCCACGCTTGGCGTAAAATCATAAAACGATGCGGTTTGGCGTGAGCGCGGGGGCGCAAATAGGACGGTCTGCACGAATGAATGAGCGAGTCATTCAAATCAATGCAAACTGAGAGTTAAAACGACAGTGCCCTTGACTCATCTCTTTGGCACACAGCAGCTCCGAGTCATGTCATGTCAGCCGCAAAGCAAGTCTTCAAATCAAAACCAGTCCAAACCATATGCTGTGCACGGAGACGATTGGGATGCAGATGGAGGGGGGGGGGTGAAAAATTCTGACTGACATTCACAAAACATCCATCCGTCCATCCGTTTTCTAGACCACTGTTCAGGGTCATAGGGAGCTGGAACCTCTTCCGACAGAAGGCAGACTGCACTCTGGACCGGTTGCCCGTCAGTCACAGACCCACAAGCATTCATACTCCCATTCAGACCGTCACTGAGCGGGAACTGAAGCCGCTGTCTGCACCGTCAGGCGTGTTCACCACTTTCAGTAGTTCCTGATCTTGTCAACAAAAGACTTTTGCTGTACATCATACAAGGCGGTACTGATGTGAGTGTACCATTCGAATAATCAAATCAGTCCTGTTAGTGTCCAAATTGGTGTTGCAGAATTGAGTCGGTTGATTTTGAAGGTCACACAAAGCATTTGAAATAATACTGGAGTCATCTTCAAATCTGAAAAATCATTACATTTCACTAAGTTGGCGAGAGCTCCGTCAGTTCCTTCATTATTATGCTGGCATGACGCGGACACACGAGCGGGCTAACTCTCCTTCTTTTCTTTTCTTTTCTTCCCCCCCCCCCCCCAATTTGTTCTCCATTATTACCTTCTGACAGTTCATCCGCTTCTTGCATCCTCGAATCCACACGTCAGATCCAACTCATCGCTGGAGAGTTATTTCCCAACATTGTGCGAGCGCGGAGCCCTGAGAGGAGCGACCGAACATGTTGGCCGCACATCCGGGTGTCTGCGCGCACGTTCATCCGAATCGCAGCCCACTTCTGCTGCGGACCCGAACCCGAACCCGAAGTGTGGAATTGCACGGTGTGCGAGAACAATCACTGGCTTGCACATTTACACATGCAATAAACATCAAATGCATGTTTGTTTCTTTGTTTTTTATTTTAAAAAATAATAAAAAAAAGCTGTTCCCGTTCTACAATAACGTGTCTAATATTTACAGAATTTCCAAATTCAAAGACAGACAGACACACAGATAGATGTTTGTCTGGTAAACAAACCAGGTTTGACGTATATTGTCTAAATTGTGCACGTGTCCTTACGATAACTTGGTGGTTTTTCGCAACAAACGCATTTTGATGCTGTATTTACATTTCATCATGTTTTGTGATCTGTTTATTAGTTGCGCAAACAGCAAATGTGGTTCATTCCAAAATAATGATCTATTGTTTTCTCCACTTTTAATTGTTGTTGCATGCATTCATTCAAAAATGAAGTAATTAAAATGTTTCATTTTACATAAATATTTGGTGACATTACTTTGAGAAAGGAATGGAAATAGTCGCTCTCTTATATTACATTATTTGCATTTCCGACAGGCTACATTTCCGAAGTAATCTTCCCAATATGGCAGACAACAATGAAACAATTAAATTGCTTTTTCACTTTTCACCGTTTTTGTCCACTTGCAGTCGATCAAATGGGGTCAAGGATTAAAAAGGATGTTTTGTTCATTGCGTTCCATATTTTATGTTGGAACAGCGCCCCATCTCTTTTCATAATAGTTTTTATGCATCTTAACCGTCCTTCCATTTTCCTCACTCGGGTCGCGGGCGTGCTGGAGCCTAACCCGGCCGGGTGACTCCGGGTGACTAACGGTTGTAATGTTCAAAGTCAAAAGGCCTTATCCAGCGAGCTCGAGGTCAAACAAGGATTTGCGTTCTATATTCCCTCAGTTAACATCAAAATGATGCACTTACCCGTCAGGGCTCTTCCTCTTATAATGAATGGCATTCTGTCACCTCCCTTTCCACTGGGGCCTCATTGTGCCGTTGTTGTGCCTTCACTCTGCCGCTCGTCCAGAGAAAATGACTTGTCAGAGCCGCGCTGGAAGGTTACCAGTGATTGGATTACCTGTGCCTGTATGAGGGATAACCGGTGGCGCGTAATCCCTCCATTATAATCCCTGCTCCAGTGTCCACTCGACAGGAAAAGTGAAGCCGACGCAGTTGTCGCTCAACTGGGACAAGGCAGACTGTGCGTTGAGCAAGCGTTTGAAAGTGTTGACGGTGAACATACAGTGTTTGTGTGCATTTACCATCATTTCATGAGCGCTAATTAACGTGTGCTTGTTCCCTTTAATGAAAACACGCTTATCGTGTGAAAAGCCTGACATTTGACCCCATGTCACATCATCTAAAAAAAAATACAAATAAAATTACATTTGAAAAAAAGCTGTTCACTTGAAACGGGAAGGTGTCAAAGGAAATAAATGCATAAAAAGTGCTGTTGTGTACTATTGAACCGCTCCAGTTCATTTAAGCAGAAATGCCTCATTTGATTTATAGGGCACGTGCGTCATTGTGTTTCCGATTTTAGTGTGACAGATGTTGTGGAAAAACGCCCATCCACTTCCGGTTAGAGCGGAAGTCAAAGGTGTCCTTTTGATATATGTCCGTGCGGGAGCTACAATCGCATCCAAAATGGACACCGCAAATGCTGGCCAAATGATGAGCTTAGCGGCTCTCCAGAGACAAGACCCATACATCCGCACGCTGCTTGACGTTACCGGCCAGGTGGCCCTCTACAACTTCAACTCCATGGCCAACGAATGGGTGAGTTTGTGAAACAAAAGCGAGAGCGAGCCCACACATCGAAAAACTAACTTGGCACGCTGAAGCTAACGCTGGATAAAAACAACACTGTGAGCTGTGGCAAGTTCCCCCAACTTTAACTGCGCGATATATGCTTGAGTGACATTGTTACAAGTACCAAAACAAAAATGCCGCAATTACACAATGGTGGGTTTTTTGGTTTGTTTTTTTTTTTAATTATGCGCTTTGATTGCTACTGTTATGCACCATGTTTAGATTTGTTTTGTGTGTGAGGGAATTAATCAAACACGGATGCTGACTAGCATCAAAAGCATATCCAGGTTTTTATTTAAATTTTAAAACGACATAAATGAATGCGATACTGTGCGTTTCAAATTGTGATTGGGCTGGTTTCAAGTTTCAAAGCAGAAGAAGTACAGTATTTTGAGGCGACAGCACAAGCAGACATCATATCAAAGCTAAAAGCTAAGCAGAGCTGCAGTGTTGGCTCATATTAGCATAAGGTAACACTTGTTACCAGCAACAGCTTCTGGTAATAATGTTATAATGCTAATTCGTCTATGTTTGAGGTGGGTGTAATTGACAAGTGTAATCCAATGGCTTGGCGATGAAATGTTGCATTCATGAGTGCTAATGGCACCGTTGTCCCAGCAGTATACGGCGGTTGTCTGGACTATGGAATGTAGTCCTACAAAAATATTTAGAAATGCTGAAACCAAATAGCCTAGTATCATCGCATTAGCATACTGCTGTTGTTCCCGGTTTGTATTTAAAAAAAAAAAAAAGTCATGTCTGTAAGGTGAAGTGTTCAATTAGATTGCCCTGTCGTCCCAACGCTGCTTACAGCTCCGAGGGCTTATTTGTTGATTTCCATGATTTGCTTTGGTCTAGCCCTGAATGGATTTATTCTGATTTTGATAAACTGTTTCAAATAATTAACACCACCACTGATTACAGGAGAAGACAGAAATCGAGGGAACCCTGTTTGTTTATACGAGGTATGAAAGTATTAATTTAGATCTCTCTAACATGTTTGACTGTGAATATAATTGTGTGTAATGTATTTAGTGCATGTGTGTAAACAAACAAACAAATAAACTCAACCAATGGAAATGGAATCCCATGCCTGTAAATGTTGTCCTATCAAGGTCCGCCTCCCCACACCATGGCTTCACCATCATGAACCGACTGAGCGCAGAGAACCTGGTGGAGCCAATCAACAAAGACCTGGAGTTCCAGCTGCAGGACCCTTTCCTTCTCTACAGGAATGGCAACAGTGAGTACTATACAGTGCAGTACTGTTCCATAAGTAGCGCCAATGCAACGGCTCAAAGAAACACACCGACTATTTTTTTATCCCACCGCTAAGATACATTGGATTTACAGTCGCTTGTCTGCGGCAGACATTTCTGTGCCAAATGTGGGTCACAATTTGATTAGGAATAAATTACATTCACATGTAATATTTTTGACACAGTGGAACTTCTGAGGTCAAATACAAGGAGGCTGGCTCTAATATTCATCCATCCATTTTCTGTCGCGCTTCTCCTCACGCGGGTCGCGGGCGTGCCGGAGCTTATCCCAGCTATCATCGGGCAGGAGGCGGGGTACACCCTGAACTGGTTGCCAGCCAATCGCAGGGCACATACAAACAAACAACCATTCGCACTCACATTCACACCTACGGGCAATTTAGTGTCTCCAATGAATGCATGTTTTTGGGATGTGGGAGGAAAGCGGAGTGCCCGGAGAAAAGCCACGCAGGCACGGGGAGAACATGCAAACTCCACACAGGCGGGGCCGGGGATTGAACCCCGGTCCTCAGAACTGTGAGGCTGACGCTCTAACCGGTTGTCCACAGTGCCGCCGGCTCTAATATTGTTGTATTTAAAAAAATTTAAAAAAGCCATTGACGGTATAGTTGTTCACATGGCTAACTTGGCATGGACTCAAAGTCTAGTGAATACACTGCTTACAATTCCCTGGGGGGCCTTTTGCTTTAAGACCTTGTACAAGTCTGTACCCTGCCCCAGATTTCATTTGGTCACATCCCGCTTGTATTCGTCTTGATTTGATGAAGTCCGAACAGCAAAAATCACATAACCTCTTATTTGAGCAGAACACATCCCTAACCACGCAGGGAGGTGCCGGTGGTTACATATGGGATTTCTGCGTATGCGTGTCGAGTGTGGAAGATTTGGTTTCTCAGAACCGTGCGATATAACCATGTATACCATAGCGCAATTGAAAAACGTCTACAGTACAATATACCCTTCCATCGTTGATATTTTGGATTTGTGAGTTTTTTTTGTTAGCTCTGTTGCTACACTAGTGTAGCGTCAAAGATTGTTACGTCATTCTTGTGCCTCACTCTCCATGCAAGACATATCGATTTACACTCAGTCTTTGCAGTCCACGTGCGCTCGGAGAGAGTGGATTTTTGTGTGAGGAGTGACTTGAGATGCCCGACACCTCAGATGCGACATTGTTTGAACCATGACTGAAGTTTATTGTAACTGCAGCAACGCTACTACTTTGCCGTAGCAATTTTACATCAGCTGCCAGAGGAGCATGGAAGCAAACAACATTGTACATTACATTCGACATTCATTTGATAACTGTTTCTACTAGCAGAATTTGGATGGTATTTTTACACTGGATATTTGTTTTGTTGTATTTTTTTATCTTTTATTCATGTTGTTGTGGGTTCTATATACAATGTTTTGTAATAAATGGGGGGGAAGGCCATTATGTTTTTGTAATTTTAAGGAAAAATACTATATCAGGATATACATTGTTATTGGGATATAAAATGACCTTTATTGGCTTATAAAATTGTGTCCAAATCGGATACATTGTGGTCTTCTTAAAACATGGATTTCCTGTGTTTATTGAAATAGATCTATTTGTCAAATTATTATTGGAGTGTTTATCCCAGAGGGAATGAAATGACTTTTGACATTTTAATCTTATTTTCAAAGGCTGATGAAAATGTCACCAATCTTCTGTGGCACAATATTCAGCGGTGTTGCTAAGCTACGAAAGATAACTCAACCCCAGAATTTCCTGAAGCAAGTCAACAGTTGTACAGGCAATGGCATCTTGTACATACTGGATACCGCAATTAACAATTCCAAAAAAATAATAATATCAGTACCTCTGAAAAGGCCAAATAAACACTTTCCCAGTGTTCTTAGAAACATTTCTTCTCCTTTTTGTTTGAAGTCTCTCGGGTGACTTGTGGTGAACTTCTGAGGAGACTTGAGTGCTCAAAACATGGCGCAGGTTTAGGTTGAGGCTGGGTTTGGCTTCTCATTGAAGCGCCGATTCCAGACAAGTTGGTCCTTGGTTTGAGTGTGGCACATTTGAAGGTACCCGTTTTGGTTTAGTTTTCAGGCCAGCCATACTGAATTGACGAACTGTTGGGGGGCGGGGGGGGAACGGAAAAATGGGGCAATCCTCAAAATTTAAGAAAGTAGCTGACTGTGCTCCCACCGAGGCAGTCCATTAAAAGTCTGAAGATCAGTTTCATCGAGGCGACCAATAAAGAACTGGAGCGTTTCCCCATCTGTTTGCTTATCATGAAGAAGAGCATAGCCAGCGTCAAAGTCAACGGAGAGTGCTCCCCCTTTGGGCTTTCTTTGCACTTCAGCCTGCCTTGTATGGAACACATGATGTCACTTTTCATTAAGTTTCAGGCTCAATCAGCTTCTCTTCCAGCGTCACAGCAGCCAAAGCCGATAATATGTTGGAAAGTCAGTAGAAGATGGGTATTCCTCAGGTTGTTTCTCAGCGTTGTGGGCCACTGATGTCCTGGTTGTTTTGGTATCTTTTCTGGATCGGAAAAAAAGACTGAAATGGACCCTTCCTCTAAGAAGCCCGAAGAAACAAGTCTCAGTGGAAGCTTGATGATTGAAGATCAAAAGGTTCAAGTTGAGTCACAGTTCACATCCCCTCCGTATTTCTTTTGTGACACCCAATCTGAGGCTGACAAGTTTACTCAAAGCTCGAGGAAGCTGTTGACCGTGCGTGTTAATGCACACACATGCGCGCACACACACGCTCCTGTTTACATGGCCCTTTAGTCCCCTCGGATACTGGAGGACGCAAACACCCTGGTTGCCAGGTAACTTCAGGTTCTTGAGGGACATCACCATGCATGTCCTGTAGCAGATGCGCACACACACACACACACACACACACACACCAGTAAAATATGCTTGAAGATCACGTTTTCGTGCAATTAACATCTAATGAAAAGTATACACGCTAACATAGAGGTTCCACTTTACTATTTTTGTACAGAATCCAACTTTCAATCAAATAATGGCAGTGGGGGGGAAATCTGCGGTCAAACTCACCATCGGTAAACGTTTCGTAACTGTATAGGCGATGTTTAAAGCAACAGTTTAACATGAAGTCTAACAGGATGTTAGCTGCTGTATAACCCAACGCAAATTGTGGCTTCGAGAGGATTGCTGAAGGCGGGTCACTCACTTCCGTACTCAGTATTTTCTCTCTGTTGCAGTGGGCATCTACAGTATTTGGTTCTATGACAAGAGGGATTGCCAGCGCATTTCTCAGCTTATGGTCAAGTAAGTTCATATGAAGTCTTTTATTAAGACTATTTTCTCATACGGGGACTATTCTTGCAAGTGTCACCATTGGTTAATTTTCCTTGTAATGTTATTAATTTTCTCAAATAGGGGTCTTTAATATATCTGTCCAAATTCATCTTTGAGTGCATCCACTGAAAACAGACAGCACCCCCCACCCACCCCGCACAATTATTATTATTATAATTATTATTATAATTTGAAGACAAATTCATAGGGTGGGTAAAAATACGGCGGGCCTGGCCACTGTTGAGAAGGTCTGGAGGTAAACAGGTTATTGAAAATGAACTCGGCTTGCTTAAAAATGGAATTAGCCGCAGTTAATTCATGATTTAACAAGGGGGGCATTTACTTTTTCCCTTAATAAATTAAGTCACCATTTAAAATCTGCATTTTACGTTTACATGGGTGGTTTTTGTCAGATATTTACAGTTATTTAATTCTCTTAAACATAAAAGTGGGGAAACTATGCAAAAAAAAAAAAAAATTAATTTGAGAAGGTGGCAAATACTTTTAAACGGCACTGTATGTTGAAGTGAGGAGAGGAGCTTCATTTAGTCAGGCCATAGCCTTGTCTAATAGAAAAAAGTGCTTTGCTGCTAGCATGTGGCATCTATAGGCAATTATAAAAAAAATTTGGGTGGGTGTCAATTACTCATGGAATTCAATTAATTATAGGTCGAACATGATTTGCAAATCATCGTATTCTGTTTTTCTTTGTTTAACACAACGTCCCCACTTCATTGGAATTGGGCTTGTATAATGTAAGTGCATTTAGAGTTGTGTGTGTGTCAATGTCCCCACTTTCTTTGTCTGTTCCAAACTGTCCCCAGAATTGTGAAAGTCGAAGCCGAACATGCCAAAAGACAATCTCCGGAGAAGGCGGAGCCCAGGCGGCCCAATGGCCTGTCTGAAGCGCGGCCCAGGGACATCCTGGAGTTGCTTAGCAAAGCCAAGGAGGAATACCAGAAGGTTAGCAGACTCGATGATATTGAAACTCGGCTTTTGAAGTCTTTGAACCATATATTCTCTTTGTAGCCATTTAACACTGACACAGACTCTGTTTAAAGTTGTTTAGGAAGTTATAATTGAGCTTATTTTTGTGCCGCTAATTCAGGCTCAGTCAAGGGACGCTGATGTATCTACGGAGCCGAACGCAATGGGAACTTTAAATCATGTCCGCAGTTCTCAGCCGCCTGATAAGGTATGCGATGCGTGATACACAAATAGGAAAGTAGACCTCTTCCAATAGAAGAACATTTCATAAGATTCTATATATGATCAACAAATTATGAGGTCATCTCATAAGAGATAAGAGATACAATTATCTGAAGATGTTCACTGTAGTTTTATTTAAAAAAAAAATTGTCCATGTTACATTTAAATTTCTGTGAAATGCAAACTGGATCAGAACGGATAAAATTTTGCAGCTGCTGGCGCATTTGGTGAAATTCATTTAGATGTAGCTGTTAAAGATAGGATTTATATACGTACGTACTTTTTTCACCCATTATACGATAAGAGAAAAAAAATCCCTGCATCAACTATTTATAACTTTACTCAACTTCTGTAACAATGAAGTACATATGATCGAGCAACCAAAACACAAAAACTGTCACGAAGAAATCATTTCTCATTAAAATATCGATGTAGATGAAATCTAAGAAGTAGCCACCACTTACTATATTACTATATAAATTAATAATTTTCTTGAATGCATTTCATTGCCAATTTGCGAAACTGCACTTAAGGAGGAAGTGCAGGCATTTTATTTGTCCGCTTGAGGTTACCGTCCACACGCGCAACACAAGCACAAGCCTATTGGGCATGCCCTGCTACAACAGCCCATGCGGAAATTGTGTGAACATGCAATTTCCTGGGTTAACCATTTCACACTCGGGGTCAGCAAGAAGGATTATGGGTACCCACAGCTCATTGCAATGATTTTTACATGTTTACAGAACTGTAGTTGTAGGAAATCAAGCTAAACATTGCTCTTTACTTGTTTGTTCTTGTCGATGTCATGAGTGTGTGCTCTAGCTATTCGTCGGGCTGAGTTTGGTATTTGTGAATGAATTACCGTAATTTAATCAAACTGACTGTGGCTAGCGTTATAAGCAGGCAAGATACTCAGTAAGGCTTCATTTTCTGCTAAATCTCAGTCCAGTTGAGCTTTTATACGTCCTTGCTGCCACATTTAAATCCGTTGGGCTATAAAGCTAACTGTATCAGAGATGTGCAGGTGAGTAACACACCGACCTTTAAAAACCAAATGTGTGATGCACTGACCACACCAAATGAACCGTGATATAGAGAGGGATTCATGTATACAGATTTAAATCCAATCATCGATAGTGTTATCATCCTTCAGACACATTTACTGGGTGGACCCGTAGAATGTGAATGAAAAGAAATGTACTTCCCTTGCAGCATTCTGTTGAACTGTAGAGGTGGGTGACATCATGTTTAAGCATCACGCATGCTTGAAGTTTGCGCACACACATTTGGGATCGAATGGAATTGTTCACATTTGCTCTTCTTTGCCCATCAGAAGACTCATACAATGGTGAAGCAGATCACAGTCGAGGAGCTTTTCGGCTCATCTATCCCGAAGGACCCCTCTCTGCCCGCTATGCCGACCCAAAATCCCGCCACTGCTTCCGGTGAGCCCTCGCTTACCTACCCCCAGAACCAGACCTATCCCCATCCAGTCCACCCAAGCCCTCTGCATCCTCCACACCTCGCTGCCCAGGATGCTGGCTCAGAACCGGTTCACCAAGGACACGGCCTGCTCCAAAAACCTTACGCCTTACACCCGAGCCCTGTTTTCCAGTCAGTGGGGCCGGAGACCGAGCCCCGGTCTCTGTGCCCGGTCTCACCGCTCATGGTCCCTCCAGCAGCTTCCCAAACTCAAACCTTCCCCGCTGGGCCCGCAGTGCATGCAGCGCCTTCCCGTGCCTATATGGAACAGGAGCTACTAGGCTCACTCAAACCATCAGTCCAGTCGCTTAATGTCGAAATCCACAAACCTATCCTAGCACCTAATTTCCTGCCAAGCACGCTGGTACCGCCCCATAACTTCCAAGAATGCATGAGGAAACCAGTCCTCCAGCTCACACAAGAGATGGATGTTCTCTCTAAAGCCCCAAACCTGATCAAACCAACATCGGTGAGTTGTTGCCCTCTCTTTACAGATGCTTTTGTTCGTTTGTGTTATTCAGAATTCCCTTTTTTGTCTCTCTTTCCAGGCTGTCCCTATGAGTCCCGGTCTTGCCCTTTCTGGGTCAGATTCCTCTGTGCTTCTGTCTCCCAGCGCATTCCAGCAGTCCCTCAATAAGACTGGTTCAGCGGTAGTCCCTCCACCCCCCGCCAAACTCCTTAGCACAACTGCAGGGTCTTTGGAGCCCCAACAACCCTCCTGCAACAAAGCCCGGCTCCAGAAGACTCTCATACACCTTATTAAGGTACAGTATATCAAAGAGACCAGTTTGGAAAAAGCTCCGACCTGGCCGCAGCCGCTTTCCAGTGACTTTAAACGTAGAACTAGATGACGACAATGTATCCCAACAGGCCTCCTCAAATTGTTTATTATACTCTATATGCATCATGAAGTTTCTCAACAAAAATAATGAGGTTCCAATGATAACGCTAGAACAGTTATGGAGAGGGCCCAAGCCTTGCCACCAATACAGAGAATCTGCAAGTCTTTTACACCCCCGATAAAAAGGCATACAAGTGCCTATAGATGCCACAAATGGCAGCAAAGCATTGCTTTTGTCTAAATAAAGCTCCTCAACTCACTTCCACATCCTTCCTTCAGACCGAGATGTCGCTAAAGCAATGCGCGTTCATATATAGGGCTTTAGCCTGAGCACAAAAACAGCAAATACAAGCCCAATCAATTCCAATGAAGTTGGGACGTTTGTGGTAAACATAAATAAAAACAGAATACAATTATTTCCAAATCATGTTCAACCTATATTTCATTGAATACACTACAAAATGTTCCAACTGATAAACTTGATTGTTTTGAGCAAATAATCATGAACTTAGAATTTCATGGCTGCAACACGTTCCAAAAAAGCTGGGACAGGCAGGTGGCAAAAAAGACGGAGAAAGGCTCATCAAACACCTGTTTGGAACATCCCACAGGTGAACAGGCTCATTGGGAACAGGTGGGCGCCATGATTGCTTCCCTGAATTGCTCAGTCATTCACAAGCAAAGATGGGGCGAGGTTCGCCTCTTTGTGAACAAGTGCTTGAGAAAATAGTCCAACAGTTTAAGGACAATGTTCCTCTACGTACAATTGCAAGGAATTGAGGGATTTCATCATCTACGGTCCAACATATCATCAAAAGGTTCAGAGAATCTGGAGAAATCACTGCATGTAAGCAGCAAGGCCGAATACAGTTCGGTGCTACATCCGTAAGTGCAACTTAAAACTCTACTATGCAAAGCAAAAGCCATTTATCAGCAACACCCAGAAACGCCGCCGGCTTCTCTGGGCCCGAGCTCATCTAAGATGGACTGATGCAAAGTGGAAAAGTGTTCTGTGGTCCAACGAGTCCACATTTCAAATTGTTTTTGGAAATTGTGGACGTCGTGTCCTCCGGGCCAAAGAGGAAAAGAACCATCCGGACTGTTATGGACGCAAAGTTCAAAAGCCAGCATATGTGATGGTATGGGGCTGTGTTAGTGCCAATGGCATGGGTAACTTACACATCTGTGAAGGCACCATTCATGCTGAAAGGTACATACAGGTTTTGGAGAAACATATGCTGCCATCCAAGCGACGTCTTTTTCACGGACACCCCTGCTTATTCCAGCAGGACATTACCAAACCACATTCTCTGCGTGTTACAACAGCGTGGCTTTGTAGTGAAAGAGTGCAGGTAGTAGACTGGCCTGCCTGCAGTCCAGACCTGTCTCCCATTGAAAATGTGTGGCGCATTATGAAGCGTAAAATACGACAACGGAGACCCCGGACTGTTGAACAACTGAAGCTGTACATCGAGCAAGAATGGGAACGAATTCCACCTAAGCTTCAACAATTAGTGTCCTCAGTTCCCGAAAGTTTATTGAATGTTGTTCAAAGAAAAGGTGATGTAACACAGTGGTAAACACGACCCTGTCCCAGCTTTTTGGGAACGTGTTGCAGCCAATAATTATTTGCTCAAAACAAGAGAGTTTTTTTCAGTTTCAACATGAAATATCTTGTCTTTGTAGTGTATTCAATTAAATATAGGTTGAACATGATTTGAAAGAAAATGGCTGCCTCGATGTTTTTGTGGTTGGAGCGGTATTTATTTACCCATTGTTTTTAAATGTGTAACCGAGAAAGCTTCGTTGAGATTAAACTTCTTCATACGCCCAATATGTTTATAATTGTGGTTGTAGTCTGAAGTGGTGCACAACTGTACCGCATCATAATGAGAGCTGTGTCCGATATTTTGGTTCCACCAATTATTTACATGAGGGATTCCAAAATATAATAGAGATATTACGAAAGACTCAGCACAGTTCTCAAAATAACTTTATTCTCATCAAATTGTAACTATATTGTTGTGATCTTTTTTTCAGTGTGAACCTAAACTCTTTTGCAAAAATACGTTTAAAAAAGCAAAAAATCTGAACACTACTCTAAAAAAATGTGACCTGTGTTCTGCATATAAAAAGAAATGTGTGTGTGTGTGTGTGTGTGTGTGTGGCAACTATGACTCAAAGTGTATTGTGCGGATTCCCACAGCGGGTCCAACAACCCGAAATTGTGTCCCCAATTTCGTGACATGACTCGTGGTTTCACCCTCCAGAACGACCCAGCCTTCCTCGGAGCCATTCACGACGCGTACCTGCAGAGTCTGTCCAAGGACTTCAGCAGCCTGAAGCTATAATTTGCCTCCTCGCTGCAACGGGCGCTCAGGTCAGGTCGGGGCGGGGATGTCACCGCTGACGACTGACTCCTCGCATAATAGGCCACGCTCGTGTGGTCTGTCGTTCTACGGGGCCGGGACTAGAGACTGGCACAACCTCATTTTTTTTTTTTTTTAACACCGCCCGAAGGTTTCCCTAACCTTACACTGACTGCTTGGTGAGACCCTGAACTCAAGTCTCTGGACTTTGAAAACTTCCTTTGCAACAAATTGTCCCATTGGGAGATACTCAATATTAGTTCCCTTATTTCATTTGTGGAGGCCCCTCCCTCAAAGTAATTCTGTGTTCTCGTTAGCACAGTGGCACACGTTTGTCTTTGTAAAATCTCTCGCAATGAGTTGGCTTCTTACGGGGTTCTCGCTCTCGCAGTCATATTCAAAGTCCTTTCATGATTGTGTGGAAAATTACTTGCAGTAACATTGCCAAACTGAAAAAAAAGTCTCGTGTTTAACGCTACGTTTCAGGAGGCAGACAAACACTTTCTTTTTTGCTCCCTCCGCTTACTTTCGCTTTGTGGCTTGCCTTTACATTTACCGTTCATCAGTGGCAACATTCAGCAAAGCAGGCACAAAATAACCCAGGTGGATTTTCTGTGAATATTCGGTGTTTTCTCTATGAATTTTGAACCAGGCATGAAAGTATTACGCCCGTCATCCCCGCTCATTTTGATAACGCTGCATAAGCGTCACAGAGTAACGAGCCCTTTGGCTTTTAAAAAGGACATCCCAATGCAAAGTGTCCACTCCAAATAGTTTGTATGATTGAGAATATATACACAGTGTATATATATATATATATATATATATATTCATAAAAACTAACCGAGAGTCGTACAACAAAGTAAATACCTCGAGGTATGTGCATACTCTTACAGTGGTGCATTTAAATAGGATACCGTTAAAGATAGTTGACTGGTTTTATTGTCACATCGCCTTTGGAGTACATACAATGTGTATGACTTGCGTAGTAATGGCCGAATAATGAATGCATCGGTTGTGACTGCCGGGGTTATTTTGAATGTTTGCATAAGTCGACTGTGAGGGACTCACAAGCAGTTGTTTAATAGGATTTTTTTTTTTTTCAGTGCACATGGGAGTGAAATATGAATTTTGGAAGTTCCGTTTTACCAGCCTGTGTCCAAACCAATATTAGCTCACGTTAGGAAAAAGGGATCAAGTTGAGGTTGTTTTTGTATTTGCATTTGATATTTTTAAGGTCATTTTAATGGTCAGCTGTGTCTTTGCGCTCATAATTTTGGGGGAAATTCTGCAGTTATTTGCTTTTATTTTTTTGCCTGAGGTGTGTGTCATTTGGTTTACTGTGAGTATTTTTGGGTTATTTAAGGATTGAGACAATAAATGTTCTTGTGAGCCTTCACAATTTCTCGAAAGATCATGAGAGGGCTGTCTGTGTTGTTGTATTTGCTTGGTAAACATCATTTGTGGACCCAGTAACATTTTGGTGTCCATTTTAAAAAGAGATGAAATATAAACAATTGACAGTGGGTTATTACCTACCACTGCCTCCTATTTGTGGAGAAAGGGCCGCCCGGACTTGGTGGCGCTGTTGCAGTATTAGACCACCAGATGTCGCCAGATTCTTGTGGTCATCTGTTATGTGACTGCAATAGCACACTCGCTCATCATGAAATACAATACAGTACACCGCCAATCCTTGTTTTATAACCCCCCCCCCCAAAAAAAAAAGCAAGTGTGTATATATATACACACATATATATGAAATGAGCGGCACGGTGGCCGACTGGTTAGAGCGAATGGTTGTTTGTTTGTTTGTGCCCTGCGATTGGCTGGCAACCAGTTCAGGGTGGACCCCGCCTCCTGCCCGATGACAGCTGGGATAGGCTCCAGCACGCCCGCGACCCGCGTGAGGAGAAGCGGCTCAGAAAATGGATGGATGGATATATGAAATGAAATGTTTAATTGTAAATCTATCATTGCAAATCCAGGCCCCCTGCTAGTTATTCAGGGAAAATTATGCTACTCCCAGAAGGAAAACAAATTCAAGTGAAGGACTCCGTAGTACTACTTAAGTACAGACTATGAGAACGTTTGCCAGCTCTGACGCAGACTTGAGACTAGCATCTGGCGTGCGTGCGTGCGTGCGTGCAGCGTCCAGCAGTGCCGCGCGGCTGCGGGCGTGGCTTGCCCAAAGCCGCCTCCTATTGGCTGCGCTCGTGCGTGACATCCGATTTTAGCGATTGGGCCGGATGAGCCACATTCATAGGATTAGCGTGCTCTCACGCCCCCCGCCCACCCTCACGCGTCTCGCGTCTGTCACCGCTCCGCACCCCATCGTCTCCTTTTTAACCCCTGCAGTCGACCGTTGCGCACGCCGGACCAATTATTATTTTATTTTTTTTTGAGGGGGGGGGGTGTTAACACTTATTCGTCCGGGTACAACATGGAAGACTACCACAAACCGGACCAGCAGACGGTGCAGGCGCTGAGGAACCTCGCCAACCGGCTCCGGATCAACTCCATCAAGGCGACCACTGCAGCGGGCAGCGGGTAAGACCTGAACGTGTGCGTGACGCGCTCCAAAAAGCACAATCCGAAGTCTCCAATGCTGAAGAGAAGACACCTGCAAAGGCACTTTGCCAATTTTGCCAACATCAGAGGTCAAATGCGTACAGATATGCGTAAGGGGTCATTCGCACAATGACACAGCAGCACGATTGTCTCGAGTTGGCCATCGCGCACTTTGCTTGTGACTGCATGGGACATAAAACACAATTGATGGTAATGTTGCGCAAAATCCGTTTGGAACAAAGCGTGTTGCACATGCATACGCTTGATGCACTTTGCGTGACTGCGTGGGACGCGCAGCAAATGCATTGTGGCAATCAATTTGGGTTCCCCGAAGCCAATCGTGAGGTCGCGTTTCGAAAGCGCGGTTGTGTTCAGCGTCCCTAGAAAACTTCACGAGTGGAAAAAGAAATGTCTCCAAATGGGTTTAGCATAAGATTTAAAAAAAAAAAAAAAAAAATACCTGCGTAACGGGTTATTCTTAACCCGAATGTCAAAACAATATTGCTTTATTTATTTTTTCTTTCTCCCATTGATTCATAGCTACGTCATATAATTATGTCCCGAAAAAAAGAATCTTATTTTGACAGAAAATGTTTGAAATGACGTAACTAAGAATGACAATTCGCAATGTGGGATCTTCGCGATCTGATCCGCTTCGGTGTTGGATTATATAAGGAGGAGGAAGAGGAGCAGCGGAGTCCGGTTCGGGCCCGTCAGCGTGCCCGCAGTTCAGTTTCAAGGCCGAATGGCGCGGTCACGTGGGTCCCGATGTTGGCACGCTGCGGTAACTGCGGCGTCAAGGGCTCGGGGTGACATAGAACTACGTGCCCATGCGTAGAACTACGTGCACATAGACTTTCAAAGTCAAAACATTTGGAATGTAAACTCAGCAGTTGTGTTCTCACAGAATCAGTCAAAAATGTTGGGTTTCCAAATGAAAAGCAATGTACACTTCCTGTTCTACTTTATTATTATTATTTTTTTTTTGAATGATGAGCAGGTCTATTGTTCCTATAATATTTTGGCAATACTGCATCGGAATATTTGAAGGCGGTGCATCCCTTTTCCCATTTGCTCCCATTTCTCCCTTCCAGGACAGATTAAGCTTTGATGGAGGAAGGCGGCGGTGAGGTATTTGTGGCATGCTAGAGTGGAAACGGAGAGCGCTCAAAAGAGGCGACGTCCACAGTATGCGTGAGAGGGAGGCCTCTCTCAGCTCTTGCCTTCACGTGCACTGGCATGAATTAACCCAGTAAACGCACCATCGGCGCCAATTCGTTGTCCGTTTTGGCCTTTTCGTTTCGTTTGGGCTGCGCTATGCCACGTCTGGTTATGTCCTGCTCTTCTCTTGCAGTCACCCAACATCATGTTGCAGCGTCGCAGAGATCATGTCTGTGGTCTTCTTTCATGCCATGAAGTACCGACCCGAAGAGCCACGCAACCCCAACAACGACCGCTTCGTCCTTTCCAAGGTGGTGCCGTATGTCCGCGTCGCTCGACTGGCCCGACGGTTTTGCCAATTTTTCTTGATATGAACATTGATTGGAATATTCCGATTCCGAATTTTCAACGGTACATTGAACAAGACTACCGTGCTCATGAAAGGAACTTTATTTCCAATGCTGAAATTCTGCTGCCTGCCTCATTCATAAGTTAGCAATTGCGGTTCCTCCCATATCGTAACGGACTGTTTGACCTTTGCGACGTCTCTCCAGGGCCACGCGGCCCCCGCGCTGTACGCCGTGTGGGCGGAGACGGGCTACCTGAAGGAAAACGAGCTGCTCAACCTACGTAAGGTGGACTCCGTCCTGGAGGGTCACCCCGTCCCGGTGAGGAACCCGCACGAACTTCTTCTCTCTGTCCATTTCCGACCACTTGAGGCTCACGGGCCAATGGGAGCCCGACTTGTTCTCAGTCGGTCAGAGCGCAAACGGAGACAAACAACCACTCACGTTCACGCCTACGGGCAATTTAGAGTAACATGGATGTTTTTGACATGTGACAGTAAGCCGGAGTACCCATTAAAAAAAAAAAAAAAAAAAAAAAAAAAAAACCCCCGTGGAGAGCGTGAAAACGGCACACAGAAAATCATATTTTCAATGAATGACCCAGCTGCCGCCGCTCTGGCGAATGTCAAAATGTGTCTTTTTCCATTTTCTGCGTGTTTTGACTCGGTCGTCCGTTGTGCCAACAGAGGCAGCAGTTTGTAGACGTGGCCACCGGTTCTCTGGGCCAAGGTCTGGGGGCTGCCTGTGGAATGGCCTACACCGGGAAGTACTTCGACGAGGCCAGGTACCCTGCGCCGAAAGCACGTTCACGTGACCAACTACTCGGGCGAGAGGCAGATCAAGGCCGGCCTTACGAAGTTTGGAGAACGCTGGCAACTTAGTTTGATTGTAGCCGGCTTATCATCTCGCAACGTCGTTCTGCCTCCAAAATCCGGATTCAATGCAAATTCTGTTGACTTTCTACCCTGCACTGTGTATTCGACGCACCCGGCGCAGAGCTAAATTTGAACCCTGACACCGATGGTTCCCGAGACTCGAGTCCGCGTAGCGTAACGGATTCAGATTGACAGCAGCCCGTTGAGGCGACGCGACGTTTCAGCCTGCAGCGTGGGAACGAACGCACCTCGACAGGTGCGCCCGCAGTCGGCGTCCGCAAAGCCGACCGTCCGCATTCACGCTGTCGCTTTTGATATGAAATGCCCGAGAGTGCCTATTTAATGGCATTCATGCTCGGCACGTCCTCCGCAGCTAATTAGGGGTGGGTAACAACGGCTCATTTGAATCCAAAATCAATAAGCTTGAGAAGCACGGAAGCTGAACTTTACATTTCAGTGGCAGTATTTGACACATTTAGTTGCTAAAGGACTGAACACAGCGCATCTTAAGGGCAATAAAGTGTTTAGTTGTTGTTGTTTTTCTTGAGGATATCACATCAGTGTGCGGAACGCCGTAGTGTGCGCTCGCTCTCTCAGCACGCACTTGTTTCTGCTCTAATAAGCACACATGCAAGAGCACTCCCTCCATCTCCCCATCTGCTTCACTCTCCTCAACACCTCCCGAAAATGGAAATGTACAAGCCCCCACCCCCCACCTTACTGTGTGTGCATTAGGCCGCATAGGCTCAGAGCAACTCATCACTCTAATTCAAAGCAGCACAAAGGTTCCAAAGTCCCAAAATAGGCTGCAACGGCTGATTTCACGGCGGATCAATTCGATTGGCCGAAAGGACGTTAGGAAATCATTGTGATGCTGCATTGGCTTGTAATGAGGAGAATAGAATAATTTATTTTTTTCTTTTTTTGTATGAAGTCAAGGGTTTCGTGCCCTGTAACCATGTGGGCATCTCTGCACGTGGTTGCCATGGAGACCCTGCTTCAGTGGTCCGCAGCCCTTTATAGGTCAAGGAATTGCATTTGGCAACATCCAGTTTGATGCCGCACACTTCCAAATTCGACAGGAGAAACGTTTGTTTTCTCCCAGCCAATCAGCAACACTGGAAGGATTCATAATGTTCTGGTAAAGCATTATTATTTCCAGAATATTAACTACTTCAATTCCAAACAGTATGTTTCATATGGAATATGATCATTTTCTGGGCTTCAAATTTTGAATTATCTTCCCCCCCCCCCAAAAAAAATAAAAAATATTTGATATTTGGGAATATTTCACTAAAGTTGCCGAAAATGAGTGTTACAATTGACCAAAGCGAGGGTGTGTTTGTTGGAGACGTAGAAAAAAAACATCCGCATGAATGAAGGTGGCAAATGCGGCAGAGATGAGATTGATGGCGCTGCAATAATCTGCCATAATGGATGCACCAATATGAGATGATTGCGTGAAACACACACAGACTTAAAAAGAATAGCCAACTTACACTGTTACCTCAAGCAAATTTGATTAGATTTTTTTTATTTTTTATTTGCTCATTTATTTTCTTTTATTTAAAGTTTCCATTATGGCAAAAAAAAAAAAAAAAGTCTTAAATTGTGTGATTCTGCATTTAAAACAACAACAACAACAACAACAAAAACCTTTTGTGTTATGATAATGGTAGAAAAAGTACGAATGACTTGTTCATTTAGAGCAGCGGTTCGGTGAGGCTTTGGAGACAAAAAAAACCAAAAAACAGTCACTGAGCGGCAAAGGGTTGCGAGTTATCTGGTAATGCTGGTACTTTTTTTTTTTTGAGTCCTCTCGCACTTCGAGCCGTTCGAATGACGAATATCGCAATGAACGTTGTGCAAAAGGCGCCGAGGCTTCACGCGAGTTGAAATACTTTTTGTTCTTTTGTCAACTATCTTTATTGCAGAACATTTCACTGATACACTTGAGTTGCTAGCATTGCTGTGGACGTCAGACAGCGCATCCGATCATAAAAAAGAGCCGGAAAAATGTAAACCCTTTTCCAGGATTGTAGAAACAGATTTTGTTGTGCCGTGAGAGCGGCAGCAAACTTCACGTTCACTTCCTGTTAAAAATAAAAAATGTGTGAAATTCAAGTTGTGTTCTTTGAACACAACGATTTTGTGCGCAACCGATGCGTGGTTGATCTCGCACGCGCGTGACCTGGATGACCGAGAATCGACACAGACCGTCGAATAAACGGGAACCTGTTTTGAGTTTGAAATCAAGGCTATTTTATTTCCAGATGAGGAAGGGTTTCGTGAACTCCAGATGAAAACTGGCAGGCTTCCGTTTCTCAAACGAGGTCAGCGAGCACCGATTTAGAGGGAAATGAAAGCTTTTGCATGCATTCCATGGAAAGGAGGGGAAGCCCCGGAGCGCTTCTTCCTGACGGTTGCTTTGACTGCACTCAACTAACGTCCCTCCGTCTCATTGCATCCGCCTTCGTGGAATTCCTTTTGGCTCATCTCTCTTTCTTCCTTGAGCTTCTGTGCCGGTTTGCCGTTCCTTTCCGTGTGAGGTCGGAATGTGGCGTGTCTGTGCCGATCTTGCAGCTTTAATGACAACGTGCCTATTTGACCGGAAAGCTGTCAGATGTCGTTAGTCTGCGGGAGCGAGGACGAGGACCGCGGATCAGAGCGCCTTTGTGTGCGCGTGTTTAGGCGTCACATCGGGCTCGATCTGAAATTGCTCTCAGGAGGGAAAGGTGCTGGTAAAGACAAAATGTTGCTGCTTGAGCGCTAACTAGAAAAGAGAGCGAGTGATTCCCACCGCATCGACGCTGCTGCAAAAACTAGAATAGAATTCCAAATCCTCACACGGGAGCGCTGTTCTGATCCGGAAGGCCCGCACGGTGCCGTCTCATCTACAGTTGTGGGTTATTTAAGCCACACGCGCCTTGTCGTATGCGCACAGCTACCGGGTCTTCTGCCTGCTGGGCGACGGCGAGCTGTCCGAGGGCTCGGTGTGGGAGGCCATGGCCTTCGCCTCCTACTACCAGCTCGACAACCTGGTGGCCATCTTGGACATCAACCGGCTGGGCCAGAGCGACCCGGCGCCTCTGCAGCACCACGTCGAGAAGTACCAGCGACGCTGCGAGGCCTTCGGGTGAGTCTGTCGCAGACGGCGTCTCCGAGAGCTCGGAACTGTCATGTGGTAACGGCCGCATTTGTACCAGGGGGCTTCTTTCTTTCTTTTGCATTTTATTTCCACACCATGTGACACCTGAAAACCATACTGAGCTCTCCAAGTACCACAATCGTGAACGACATTAAAATACAGTTGTGCAGTAGGCCTAAGTGTTCATTTATAAATATATATATATATATTAGGTCCTTCCATCCATTTTTCACAGCTTATCCGAGGTCGGGTCGCGGGGGCAGTAGCTTTAGCGGGGACGCCCAGACTTCCCTCTCCCCAGCCGCTTCATCCAGCTCTTCCGGGGGGATCCCGAGGCGTTCCCGGGCCAGCCAAAAGACACAGTCTCTCCGGCGTGTCCCGGGTCGTGCCCGGAACACCTCAGCGGGGGAGGCGTCCGAATCAGCCACCTCATTCCCCAGCCACCTCATCTGGCTCCTCCCGGATGACCGAGCTTCTCACCCAGACAACTTAGCTCCTAGGATCCTTGGGACACGCAAACCCCTCCGCCACGAAAAGGGGAAATTAGGTCCTTATTCCTGAAAAGTTGATTTTTATCCACAATGACATGAAGCACAGTTTGAATTTGAACAGTACAAATGCACTTCAATATCGGAAAAATAAAAACTCTCCTTAAATAATGATTGAAAGAAAAGGTTATTTATTGCACATGACGGATGTCATAAAACAAATATTCAATGCAACTGTATTGCACTTCAAGTTTAATCCGACTGAATTGTCTTTAACAAATGTGCTGGATTCAAATAAAAGATGAAGCCGAAGCCGCTGTAACGTTTCACCATCTCGAGCAATTTGAATATGAAATGTGGAAACAATATAAAAGAGTTTTACTGTCGAAATTGGCCTCCTGTGTGTGTTTAATGCGTTTCGCTTCTCGAACGGCTGCACAAGATTCGAATTGACTTTTTATTGAATGAGGTCGACTAAATCCAAACGCTGCTTTTGCGCAGGTGGCATGCCGTAATTGCGGACGGGCACAGTGTGGAAGAGCTGTGCAAGGTCCTCGCTCAGGCCCGCCGCCAGCCGCTCGCCGTCATTGCCAAGACCGTCAAGGGCAAGGGCATCCAAGGTAATATTGGACGTCGGAATTATCGATACGAATTGAACATGCGACTTTGACCGACTCCCCTTCCGCTCTTGCTTGCTGCTAATCCCCAAGAATGTGCAGTGTACGCGCATGCGTGGCCCATTGTGCTTATGTTTTATTCTTCTTCTTAACCAGGGGAATGTGTATATTGTGTGTTCGGGGGCACCAGAATGTGCGGAGAAGCAGTTGTCATAACATCCCAAGTGTGTGGGCCGCATGATTGTAACCTTTGACCTTCGAGGCAGCCTGTTGTGTCATCTTGATTTTACGCGCGAGCCAGCATACGTGGAGACAAATCCGGCCTGATATTGCACAATATAACGAAATCCAATACAAGAGCTACATGTTAAAAAAAAAAAACAAATAATAATAATCCCAAAAATAATGGTCCCAAAGTACGACGCAATGGAGGCCGAGAGCCCTGCGAACGTTTGTCTTCCGTTTCAGCGGCCGAGGATAAGACGGGCTGGCACGGGAAGCCTCTTCCCAAAGACGTGGCCGACGGCGTGATCAAGGAGCTGCAGAGCCGCATGGTCAGCTGCAGCAAGCGCCTCTACCCTTCGCCGCCCGGCGAGGACGCCGCGCCCGTCAGCTTGCGCAACATCCGCATGCCGAGCGCACCGAGTTACAAACCCGGAGAGAAGGTAAGCGATTGCCGTTACCGTGGAAACGCACTGAAATAGAGGAGAATTGAACATTTGTGTGATGGTTGTCATTCAGTGCAAAAGTGGATGAAAGCGCAATTTGGTTGCAGTTACGTTGTTCTCGTCAACACTTTGACTTGAGGAAAATTGCCATCGGCGTCTTTGTCAAAACAGCAGCAATGCGTTCGACTTTTCCCACACTGCCAAACCGCATGAGCGAGTGTCGCCCGTGTGTCCGTGTGCGAGCAGATCGCCACCCGGAAGGCGTACGGCGTGGCTCTGGCCAAGCTGGGCCGCTACAACGAGCACGTGGTGGCGCTTGACGGAGACACCAAGAACTCCACCTTCTCCGAGCTCTTTAAGAACGAGCACCCCAACCGCTACGTGGAGTGCTACGTCGCCGAGCAGAACATGGTATGACGGAAGTCCTCGGACTTTCTCGGGCAGGCATTTTGGAGGTTCGCCGAGCGGGAAACCTTTGTCAAACAACAGGCGACTCTCGCGTCCCTCCCCCAGGTGAGCGTGGCGATGGGTTGCGCCGCGCGGGACCGCAACGTGGTCTTCGCCAGCACCTTCGCCACCTTCTTCTCCCGGGCCTACGACCAGCTGCGCATGGCCGCCATCTCCGAGAGCAACGTCAACCTGTGCGGCTCCCACTGCGGCGTCTCCATCGGTCAGCCCATCGCAAACTAGTTGCTCTTGTCGGCCAACATTAGCTCGCGTTTGCTTCCCGAGAATGCTTAACCCGATCCTCCCGTCTCGTCGCGGTCTCTGTTAATGACTTGGACCGCCTCCTCTTCCTCCTCTTCAGCATCCTCCCTCCCCGTGTCCCCCTCACGAGTCACGGGGGCGCTCTGATTCTTTCCCCCGCCTCCTTCCCTTTCACCTCCGCAGGTACTCTGCATGCTCACTGCCCCGAAACGCAGGCTCGTCTGCTAGCGCGCTGCAAATCTGTGCGCTTCCCCCCGCACGTCTTTTCACGCGTTTGTGTGCGTGCGCAGGAGAGGACGGTCCCTCCCAAATGGGCCTGGAGGATTTGGCCATGTTCAGGGCCATTCCCGGCGCCACCGTCTTCTACCCCAGTGATGGCGTTTCCGCCGAGAAGGCCGTGGAGCTCGCCGCTAACACAAAGGTACCGATGATCGGCACACGTACGATTGGGTTTATTGCAGCGCGGATACGATACAGTAAGCCACATCCCATCGGACCGGACCGGACGAACGCTACCGACTCGCCCGAGCGCTTTTCCGTTGCCGTGCGAATACGAGGCGCGGGACTACTGATAGCGGGCGGAGGCTAACGTTTGTGTAATGCCAGGTAAAATGTCAATAATAATTCAAATCTTTTTAGCATTTTCTTTTACCGGTAATGATAGATCATAATTCATTTGTATCATCTATAATTCATTGACTTATAATGAATTCAATTCGTCATTTGGTCAAATAAAAGAATTTCAAAGCATACCTCAAGCGGTTTAGCTTAATAATAAAATAATAGTTCATTCACACTTTTCCATTTTATTTATCATTAGTTCAGTTATTATTGATGATGAACCAGTTATTTAAGAAAAACATTTTCAAATTGAAAGTATATGGAAAACAGTGGGTTTAGTTTATGCATTATTTACAATTAATGAAGTATTGAAAACCCAATCAAACATTTTGTAATGAATACAGCTTTAATCCCTGTAAAGTCAAAATAAATAGAAAAGAGTGTTGTTACCAAACCTGCCAAATTGAAATGATTACAAAAAATGGCGCAAAAGCAAGCTCTCGTCTCCGCTCTCAGGCGATGGCGGGCGTGTCCGCCGAAACGCCGCCGCCCTGCTCGACTGTCAATCAAATGCCACGACTACGGACGGTACGACGGCGAGCATCCTGAATAACACGAAATGCGTAACCCTTGCCCATTTAAATACCCATTCTGTAAATTGCAATATTTTGACATACAGACGAAGTACAAATATCCGATTCAAACGATAGCGGAAACTGAACTAAAGGTCGAAATTGATGTTCAGCGCGCAATTAGCGGTGAGCGCGTCTGCCTCCCTTCAGGTTTTTTGTGTTCTGTCGTCAAGGAGGCTCGGTCCAAATGTGAGTGGTGTATTTCCCCCCCACGCAGGGTCTGTGTTTTATCCGAACAAGCCGCCCAGAGAACAACATCATCTACAGCTGCAACGAGGACTTCCATGTTGGCCAGGCGAAGGTTTGGACCTTCGTGACCTTGAAAAGCAACACAAAATGTCTGTTCGGTTCGTCCAATGGGCTTCAGTATTTGCTTCCGTTTTCATACAACTTGCTACTAAATTATTGTGTGCACATGTTGCTTCAACGCATTAGTTGTCCAACTAGCAGTGACAGGAAGTTATGAAAACGTTCTTACTGTAATTTTTCAGGTATTTTTGAGTATTGAGTATTTTTTTCTGAGGACTTTTTACTTTAACGCTATACATTTGAAATAGGACAGCTATACTTTCTGCCCAGCGGAACGTTGCGTGTTAATATGGAGTTGATGGCCTTCATTTTGGCTTCCATCTCAGGTCGTGTACAAAACCAACGATGACCACGTGACCGTCATTGGCGCGGGCGTGACCCTCCACGAGGCGCTGGCGGCTGCCGAACACCTGAAGAAAGGTGCGGGGAACCTCGGCGTGTACTGCGCATGTGTGAGAACACCCGCACATCAATCGTCTCCCTTCTCCTCCGCAGAGAGAATTCACATCCGTGTGATTGACCCGTTCACCGTTAAACCTTTGGACGCCAAGACCATCATTGACAACGCCAGGGCCACCAGGGGGCGCATCATCACCGTGGAAGACCACTACTATGAAGGTGAGGGCTAGATTCAGTCGTTCATGAGGCTTGCGACGTCATCCGTTTTGATCCAGAATGAGTCCTCTAATACTCGGCGAGTTAGGTCTCGCTAGTCGGTTTTCTGCCGTGTCAAGAGGCGTCTTTTTGCTCGAAACATCATCCAAATTCAGATTTGTGTGCGTTGCCCCCTACTGGACTGGAGTGGAACAGGCTCACCTGCAATCTTATGGTTCCCTAATAAGGATACAGATAGTCTCTGTAGCGCCCCGCCCTCCCATCACGGGCGAAATTAAACAACCGAGTCGATCTTCGGCCGATTGCTTATTCCTCAAGATGTCGGCGAGCGAGCCGTTCCGCGCTTCCGCCCCGCTGTTACATCACAGTGGGGCTAATTCACATCATGACCACGCCCACGCTGTGTTTCAGGCAAAGACTTGGACTGGACTGGGGGCGGATAGGGTTAAATTAGCCAGTAACCGCTACAATTTGCGCCGCCATTCAAATGAGCCTCAGACGTTGCAAACGGACGCAATTTACTTCCACCCGGACTTTCCCAGTAGACGTTGCTGTAACACGGTCTTTCGGCAGCAAGCGTGGGGATGATTACGCATCAGCTCGCGAATGGAAGCGCTTGAAGCGGAACCAACGAATGGAATCCGAAAGGTTGAGACGAGGCTGCAGACAGGAACGGGTCTTATTCTTGTGGCTGAGGGAGGCGATACGGTGTGTTGGTGGGGGGATGGGAGCTGGGGCGGCCCGTCAGACCGTCTTCATTTCCACTTTGGCCCGTGGGCCCTCGCTGACCTACATACAGTACCGGCTCGATGCATTTACGTGTCCAAAATGGCGTCCGTTGCGCCCGTGCGTACTTTAGCGGGCTATTATTAGAAGCTGGTAAAAGGTGGACCAGACAGTTACGCTAGCCTTGATGCGAAGATAATTGTCAGCTGTGTGCGCAACATTGCGCCGATCAAACAATGTTGATTCCAAGACACGATGCCGTAACACAAATAAGTTCCGTTAGGATGCCGCATGAACATTTATGGAGCTGCTTTCGCTTCGTCGTGTTCTGACCTCGGGCCTCATCGGATTCAGAAAAAAACTATTAATGTAAAGGCTAATCAACCTTTTTAATAAATACATATATATATATATATATATATATTTGTTTTATTGAAAATAGATCAACCAATTGATGAAATGAATAAATAATTTTTAAAAATGAATACATTTCAATTAAGGAATTTTAGTTAAAAAAAAAAAAAGCTCAATGATGTAACGTATATGCTCGGTGTGGCTGATAAAGAAGGGGGTGTCATAGTTTGCGCAGCCCCGCTCTCCCGGTAGCACGTCTCAATTTGTCACTGGGGATGTCGGCTGCTTAAAGTCAACAAAGAATTCTGTCTAGTTAGTAGGGTTAGGGTTAGGGTTAGGTTAGCTGTCGGCGACAGCTCACGCCCAGACACTCACGCGCAGCCTTGCCGACATCACCTCTTAAAGGCACACTACGATACGTCAGACAGTATTGTACGGAAAAGAAATGTGACGCATTTGGTGTTCGCTCTCGCCCCGGACAGGTGGTCTCGGCGAGGCGGTGTGCTCGGCGGTGGTGAATGAAAGCGGCTTCGGCGTCCACCGCCTGGCCGTGTCGCAGGTGCCTCGCAGCGGCAAGCCCCACGAGCTGCTCCAGATCTTCGGCATCGACCGCGACGCCATCGTTCAGGCCGTCCGCAAGGTGCTCAGCGGCGCCTCCAATTCCAAGTGAAGATGAGGGAACTCCTGTCTTATCTCCATGATGACAACAAACATAAGAGGGAGGGGAGGGGGTGGGGGGGCTTCTGGCCCACTTTACTGAAAAGCCCCTTTACATTCCAAAATAAAAATGTGTCATTGATGTTGTTTTGACACCCTAGTCCAAGTTCTGCTGGCGCACACACACACACGCCCATCTAGAAGGCTTCCCCGTGTCCCAGACAAAGTCTTGATACTGCTGCCGTGTCCAAGTGAAAGTGTGTTTTGTTTTTGTGGAACCCCTCACCCCTCACCCCTCACTTCTAGGGTGCTCCGCCACACCCACCCTCACTTGTAACCCCCCACCCACTAGTGACGACGTGGTTTGTTTCAGAGCCCTGACTGGTTTTGAACCCTTTTTGGCCCTCACTTGCGATGAGACACCCTCACGCCAATAAAAGGTTGCTTTCTTCACGACACGTGTCTGACATCTTTTTGCAGTCCACAAACATCGTTGTGTCGTGTAGTGACCAAATATGGTTCCTTCTGCTATTCGAGAGCTATTCAAAAGTAATGGGCATTTTTACAAAACAATTTAGCCCTATAGCATAGCAGAATCATAAGCAGACTATTTTGCAGCAACAGAAGTGCTTCCTGTGGTCAGAATGTAACCCAAAGGAGATTCCGCTGTATTGTGCAGCTGCAACACACTTCTCCAACATTGCGGACATGTCTGCTGCTATATTTCTCCATTAAACATTATACTGTTGTTTCAATAAGTTCCAACAGAAAAAGCTAGGATCCAAACTTTTGCACTTCTCCTGAAAAGAAAACAGCCAGGGCCCTAGCAGTGAGCTTTGGGGTGCACCTGTGTTGAGGCTCCAGTTTTCCAACACATGTACTGGAGGTAGCATCAGCGAGTCGCTGCTAAAATGGGAATGACATAAAAACTCCATAAGCAACAATATGACTTCGTTCACTATTTAAAAAAAAAAAAGTTTGCAGGCATCTTTCTGCTGCAAAAACTTAGAATATGAAGAGCCCAGCTCACTGGTCCTTGGGAGCCTGGTAAAAGCCCACATCCACCCTGTGCTGTGCATATTTTATAATCGTTAATAATTGAAAAGCCTTTTGAAATATTGATACAAACTTCAGCATGGGTGTTTGCTATAGCTTCATGACTGGATATAGCATTCATGCTTTCATTGAGTCACGCTGGATTTTGTAATCTACTGTTTCCATATTGACATTATGAAACTGTCAGCTCCATTTCATTTACATTATACAGTACACAATCATACAAACTATCAATTCATAATTAGTGATAAATGATTGCCATCCACCGAGTTCTAGGAACATTATTTTGGTAATTGTCTCTCAACCACTATTTAAAAAAACTGTAGGTACATAACACATTTATGGTTTTTTATTTCATAAGGCCTACTTAAAAATCTCATACATTTGTGTGGGACATTTTACATTTTTCCAATAGATTTTAATATTTGTACTTTTGTATACTATTTTTTAAATATTTAACAAATCTGTGGTATATATATATATTTCAATATTTATTCAATCGTTATTAGTTGTATTATTAAAAGCATTAAATCATGATTATATACTTTACAGTATCCCATCATTATTGTGTCTGTCGTATTTTTTCATTACTACACGTCATTTTTATTTATTGCAATAAATTATAGTTTTATTTAATCATTCCTAAACAATATAATTTGGTTTTATTTAATTATTGTACTAAATCATATACATCAGTTTTTATGTTTTATTGTATTCATTGATCCTATTATACATAGTATTTAGTCATATTATACAGATGAGTTTTATGTATTTAATCATTAAATATAATTTATTATTTATATAATTTTATTATTGTCCTTAATCTATTTTATGATTTACATCAGTACATTTTAACACATTCATTTTCAAATGTCAGTTTTATTTTTCAAAATAATTACATACTTTATAGGTTTTATAATTTAATTATAGCATGAACTTAAATAAGTTTTAGTTTGTAATTAATGATTATATAGGTCCTATGGATCTTGCAATGTATTTAATCATGATCATACATCAGAATTCCTATGTATCTAATCATCAATCATAGAATGTCAGCTCTATTTCTACTTAGCTAGATATAGATTGTAGGTTTTTGAAGCAGTCATTTTTTCAATTCTTGCCTAATTTTTAAATTGTCATATACATAACGTTTTTTTTTGGGTCAGTTTTTGTCATTTGCTTTTCTTACGGACATCGGTTTCCATGTTCAACATTGACATTTGGGATGGTTTTGTCGAAAAATGAAGTGCAGATTGAAATCCTTTGCGTGGTTTACAGTCCCTCGTGCGCTGCATTGACTTCAGCGCGACGGTATTACATGCGACGTTTGTTGACCCCCCGCCTATCGCCAATCGGGACTTCGTCGGGCCCGGGAGGTGTGTCGGCTGTGTGCGGTCAGACACAAAAGAATATCTTATTGTATGGATTTTTTTTTGGGGGGGGGGGGGGGGGATGAGCTGTTTGATGTTAAGACCGCCACCAAGTAGGTCAAAAGTACAGTGCGACCGAACAATGTGACATCACTTGAAATATAAATATTTCACGTCCTACAGGCAAACCTTCACGTTCAAAAATATTTATGAATACAAATTCCCAAAACAGTTTTAAACCTTTTTTAATTGGTAGTAAAAGTGACATCAAGCTAATTGGTCTGACCTTGGGTTTTTCTCTCTCTCTCTCTCTTTTTTTTTTTTTTTATAAATATGTTTGTTCATGACTAGTTCTGGAATGATCAAAATATGAGTAGGAAGACCATTCGCATGAAATAATTTCATCAAACTTTAGACCACTTCAGACAACGTCGTGTAATCGATGCATGAATTCGGAATGACTTGCAGCAGATAGTTTGCCTTTCAAATACGAAATCAAAAGCTATCAGCATCTATTTAGTCTTCGGCCACCAATTTGGAGAGGCTCGACCATCGTAAAAGTGTCAAGTGACCAATTTCACCGCTCGGGGTAGACGCCACACCTTTCTTTGTTGGGGGAAAAAATAAATCCCCACTTCCCTAGATACCGGTCCAAGAAAAGATGGAAGGCGGCTGAGATTTGGGCGAGGCAAAGAGGGAGGGATGAGAGGACGAGGGAGGACGTGTGGCGACATGAAAGGGGGCAGACACAACAGAGAACAAAGAAAGACAAAGCAAAACACACACACACACACCACTGTAGTGCTCCATCCTAAGGTCGTATGGAGCGCCCCCTTCAGCTTACATTGCGATCAGCACTACATATCACCTGTGTTCACAATACGAGGAGGGGTCCTTGTTTTTTTTTTTTCTTTTCCAATCCATAATGTGTGTCAGGCCAGTGTGGAAATGCTCAGCAGCTCATGAGAATAAACGCGACGGGAAATGTATGGATGGAAATGCGGTGCGTTTAGGAATCCTTTGTTTTACGTGCAAGTAAAATTCCCTTAAAAAAATGAATCGGAAATTTTAGTAACATGGAGTTTTTAATGAAATGTAAAAGCCGACATGATGAAATCCCCATGTGGACAAGATGCCGATTCAGTATTTCAATTATTTTGTCACACCTCTGTTTTTCTTCTTCCTCCTCCTCCTCCTCCTCCTCTTCTTCTCCTCTGGCGCAACGCCTCCGGCGGCCGTCGCGCTGTCGTCGCACTCCGAGGCTTCGGACTCGTCGAGAGCGGCTTCGGGGGTCTCCTCGGACGCGGGCGGGCCGAGCACCGTCAACTCTGGACGCCTGTGACGGGCAATCGCATTGATCAGCGGTGGATGCTTTGGGATTTGTGCAGCTAGCTAACAGTTGTCCAAATGAAAGGCAAACTCTTCTTGCTTCAAGCTGTTTATTTGTCCAAATAAACATTTGTTCATTCAAAGGACTTTCAACACAAATCACCGCCGCTATCATTAGCCTAACACAAGGCCACTAGCTTAATGCTAATTTAGAGCAAAAAAACAAACCAAAAAACAAACGAGAGATACCTGCAATGTGTGACGCATGGAGTTAATGATGTTGATGTGGCACGAGTAAATGCACAACTGAGCCTTCCGCGGTCACGCCGAGACTGCCGTTAGACCCAAGATGTGTGAAGCGAGGCAAATGTGTTGGGAAAATGATGTGCGGTTCCACTGTAAAGCAACACCCACGGGCGAGTGTGGGAAACAATGCTGGAGTTTAGCTTCAGCTTAGTTTGCCGACGGTCTACTTCCGGACATCCGCAATCATTTCTACTTGCCACCGTCAGGCGAAGGCACGCACGTCACAGGGGGCAGCACAGTTATGTATCATATGTTTTTTCTCAAGCGCAGCATCATCTACCTTATCCGGACCGTCAGTTGCGGCTTCGGATTCTCGGCTTCGCCGCATCGCTCCAGCACGGCCACGAAGAATCCGTGCGTGCGCGTCCCGCTGACGCTCGCCCGCAGACACTGAACGAGGGGCGGCGCGCCTCGCTCGGGCCACGGAGCCAGCAGAGGAACCAGCCTGCGGGGACGCCGGACACCAAAAATGTCAGGATTTGATTTAGAGAGCCGAGGGCGGGGGGCTTCTAGTCCTGCTATAACAGGAGCTTACAACGGTGGAAATGTACCACTTGAACTTACTTCCTCGACACTAATTATTACTTTCCTATTAGCCGGGGCGTCGACACCATCTTGTGGCGTCTTATAGCGTTAAAGAAAGGGCGCAAGAAACTTTTTCAGCAAACGGCTGCGCAGAGGTGAATAGCGAAATGCGGCGACTTGCGGGGGTTCACTGGAGACCAGCGGCGTCCAAACTTTTTCCTCCGAGGGCCGCGTACGGACAATTTTTATTGACGCTAAAACCAATCCATGAAGCAATGATATATCCTTTATATCAGTTTTGTAATAAACTGCTGCGTCGTAGCTTTCTGTCGAAGGTGATGAGGCGAATAGTTCAGGATTGTTGGGCGGATCCCTCACGAAGAGATCGGCCCCGACGCCGATCGCATCTCCGCATTCAGAACCCGAACAAGAGTAACCTCGACAGGAAGTCGAGCCTTTCCACCGTTAGGATCATCAGTGTGATATGTTCGGCAAATTAGACCTTCACACTGAGCAGAAATTGTCGAAATTTGCGTCTGACACAGATCGTTATTCAATGAGGCTTTATAAACACAGATTGAATTTCAGTTGTAAAAAGCTTCATTTTGTCTCTCGATAAAACCTCAACAGAAAAACCATTTCCGAAAGCGCGTACCTGAAGCCGGGGTTTTGCCGGAGACAGGCCGTTACGACCTCCTCGTTCTCCTGGCTGCGGACGGAGCAGGTGGAGTAGCTGAGACGCTTCAGGCGGGGGAAGCGAAGGCCGTGGTTCAGGCAACGCAGCTGGAAGGAGGCCAGCGAAGCCAGACGAGCGGCGTCCTTCTGAGGCTCGGCCGACGGGCCCCGGGCCCCGAGACACACCATGCCTGAAAAAACACACACGCGCTGAAGATCAAAGTTTACACACCCCTGTGCAAATGCCAGGTGTGTTTGTGATACAAAAAAAGAACAAATATCATCACTCATTTCTTTTTCCACCATTGGTTTGACTTCTAACCTGTACAACTCCACGGAAAAAAGACTTTTTTAGAGGAAGTCAACAACAGATGTGCTTGCGCAAGTGCACGCACCCTCTTGTAATTGCCGATGTGGCTGTGTTCAGAATGAAGCAGTCAAATGGGAGTCAGCACACGTCTGCTTCGATTTCAAGTGCCTCTGGTTCACTCCGAATGAAGTTTCGCTGTTCTAGAAAGCTTTTCCTGACAAGTATCATCACATTTTAAAGCATAAGGCAAGGTCTGCAGTAGACCTTACGCCGATCTGATCGGTGTTATCCACCGATAATTAGCATTTTAGGCTAATCGGCTTTCGTGTCACAAGTCGCCGATCCGCCACTATTGATCACCCCCGGCCGGGGAACACACCCGCCGAGGAATACTGAAGAAGCCTTTTCAATTAAAAGTGAAACGTCTACAACAAACAAGAACAGTCCAGTTGCCGTGATGGGAGTTTTTCCGAAAATGGTTGATAGGCTACGCAGGGGGGGAAAAGAAAACACAAATCGGTCCATTTGTGAATAGCGAATGGCCACTATGGAGGCCATTCGCTGTAGGCAGTGCAAGTGGATGCTCTTCCGTTACATGACAGAAGGTACAATTCATCTTTGTATATTCAGAATCCGAATCCTCTTTATTTGCCAAGTATGTCCAAAAAACACACACAAGGAATTTGTCTCCCGTAGTCGGACGGTCAATGGACAGAAAGACAGACATTGACCAAAAAAAAAAACAGTCACTGAGCAGGAAAGGGTTGCTAGTTGTCTGGTAATGCCGGTACATTTTTTTTTTTTTGACAATTGTGCAAAAAGATGCAGAGTCCTCTAGCACGTAGAGCAGTTCCAATGACGAATATCGCAATAGTCCGCGAGCGCAATGAGCGTTGTGCAAAGGGCGCCGAGACTTCAAGGAGCGGATGCGGTTTCAAGTGACGAGTAGCGCGATCATCTGGGACAATGTCGATTGTGCAAATGTTGCAGATGCTCCTCAATCAGTGTGCAAATGGGGCAGATGCTACTCCGGCATATGCAAATAGCGCAGCGTGGCGAGACGACTGCCGCGAGCGAGTGCACGAGTAATATATAATTGAGACGAGATCAACATTATTTCAGTATAATGTGCAGATTTTTGGTGACGTTTTTGTTCGGTTGTATTCCGTGGGATTTTTCTCATGTAAAAATAATAAAGGCTGGGAAAGCGCGTTTTACCTGATCCGCTGCACGAGGGATCGAGCAGGACGTATTCCACGTCCGCGTACGTGGCGGCATCAGGGTCCACCTTCAGGAAGTCCTGATTGGCCAGCTGATGGCAGGTGACGCCCGCTCGCAGCAGGAGGGTGGACGTGGTGGCCAGACGCTTGGCATCCAAATCGAAGGCGAACAGCTTGCCTTTGTTCTTCATGACGGCGGCCAGGTGGCTGCTTTTATTCCCGGGGGCGGCGCAGGCGTCGACGACGTGGCTCCCGGGCGGGGGGGCCAGCAGAAAGGCGGGGAGGCAGCTGGCTTTATCCTGGAGAATAATGTGCCCCGCCTTGTACAGGAAGTGGTCGTGGAAGTCCGTTTTAGGGGGGAAGACCAGCACCTCCGACAAGTGGGGGTCCTTCACAAACTGTCTCGCCTTTAGAGTCAAGTCATCCAACTGGGAGGCCTCGCCCAAGTAGGTGAAGCCATCCCTCTTGAGGTAGTCCACGGCGTCCTCCACAGTGGTCTTCAGGGTGTTGACGCGCACGTACCTGGGCAGCTGGTCTCCGGCGGGTCGCCGGACGCTGCCGGGGAGCAGGTCCTCGTTCCTGCTGACCTTCCGCTTGACTTTCATGCGGGCCAGCTCGGACTGCAGCCTGGAGCGATGCTTCATCAGCAGCGCCTTCCAGGAGCCGCCGCACTTGAGCCCTCGGCCCACGAGCAGGTCGTAGACTAGCACCTGTTTCGGGAAAAAACTTACTCATTCTGAGCTGAGGACAAAATAACGAAGAGGCCAGATCGCTTTTAATTCAACCAAGTGCCACCGCTCACTATCGAAGGCTCAGGAAGACACTGAAAAAGGTTTTAGTACAGCGAATTTGAAACTTAAAAACTCCATACACACCTTGGCCAGGTGCATCTTCAGCTTGGTGTGCTTCAGCAGCTTGGTGGACACGATGATCTCCTCCAAGATGGGCGAAAACTTCTGGGCCTCGCAGACCAGAGCGAAGAGCTGCTTGATGTTGGCGAATTTACTTTCGTACACCAGCGTTTTGAGCGCACCCTGTTGCTTCTCCACCTTCTCCAGGATCTCGGCGGCTTTCGTGTACAGCGCCATGCCGAAAAGCAACGAGCTTCCACCAGCTAGCGCTTGAACAGCATTCAATCGTGTCCGTTTTTTTTTTTTTTTCCTTTTCTTTCTTACGACTAACTTATAACGTTACTGGTCTTAATAATAAAAAAAAATAGTCCACAGACCTAAACAGGACGAGAGCCACGACTTCCACATGTTCAGCCCACGCGTGGAAGAAATCGCATCCGTAACCTCGGAAGTGAACCCACCCAATGACGCCATCAACACGCGCATACAGGTTTTGCTCAACAGTTCTGTGCTGAATCCGAAATCGTTCGTTTGTTCACTCGTTCACTCACTCACTCGCTCACTCACTCACTCGCTCACTCACTCACTCACTCACTCTCCATGTAATGTTGCACTATATAGCACTATTTGGACATACTTGGCAAATAAAGATGATTCTGACCTATAGAGTGAGTTCATTCATAACAGCTTTCGGACAATACACGGCGCTCTGTTAGTGACGTCACGTCCGTCGCACAAAAAAAAAACAAATTGCTGCACATGATTAAAACGAGAGGATTTCGTAAACAAATACGTGTCATGTTTTTTTTTTCTTTGTTGAAAAGTTACATTGATACGAAAAATTCCCTCTCCGTCTGCGACGCATCGAGTGCCGCCATTCTTTTCTGAAGACGCAATGCATTATGGTCTATCACGACTCAGTGAATGACTATCGGGTTGTTCACTATTGTTTGCTTTGTGGGAAAGTTTTCGTGCACTGAATTTGATCACTAAGCATTCGGACGCCACTACAAAATGGCGTAACCACTACATAGTGGTTAGTGGGTTATTTTGGACACAGCAGACAAAGTTATATCGAAAAGAAAGAGTCTGAAAATGTTGACCTATGTGCTGAAATAAAAGCTTTTTGAAAAGGCAGCTAGCTAGCTAGATTGTATTTCTACAATCTTTTACACATGTATTACAAAACAAATCAGTTAATTATCACACACACCCAACTTAGTGAAATGCTTCTCATTTGTCTAAGGTTTTATTGCCGGAAGTGGCTTAAAATTAGGCAGAGGCAGCCACCTCCAAATATTCTATGCAGGAAAAACCAAAACGGAATGAATGGTTGAAGTTAAGAATCATTACAAACTACTTGAATTGACAATCTGTTTTTATTATGTTTCAGTGAACATCATGAATCCAAACTATTTACATAACGACCCATCCATTTTCTCGTGAGCTCGGGCTTACCCCCCGCCGACCGTGGGCCACGAGTTCCACCACTGGACCGGTTGCCGGCCAATCGCAGGGCACATGCAGACAAACGGCACATTCATATCTATGGACAACTTAAGAGTCTTCAATAAACCCCACATGCATATTTTTGGAATGTAAGCAGGCAGAGTACCAAGTACGCAAGAACTCCAAAGAGAAAGGCCAGAGCTGAATGACTGAAGTGTTCCCAACGTCTTTGTCGACTTGACTTGCTGCCCGTCAGTAATTGTGGTCCAGCTTCACTGTGAAAAACGGTCGAGTGGTTGTCTGAACTGGTGATTGCACACTTGTTAATTGACTTGAAGGTGATAAAGGTGATATTGCATATCAGTCGCTATCAGCATACACATTTTCCCAAATCAACAGATCACTTGGTCAGCCTGTGTTTAGTGACGCCACCGGACTTTTTGACAGTCTTTGTCTTTAAAGAGTTCTTATAAAGAAGGAGTCTCTCTGTGGTGTGAGGCGGGATGCGGTTCCGTTTAGCTCGTATGATACAGGCTGCTATCGGACAGAGCCTATCGAAGCCCCCCGAGGTGGCGGGCACTGCCAGCAGCTTCTTGGCGATGCCCTGCAGTTTTGGGAAGCGACTGGCAGATTTCCAGTAGAGCAAACCGGAGCCGTTTCCCCACAGCGGCTCTGACAGGTACACGTCCAGTTCTGACGTCATGGTCTTTGAGAGAAGCTGGGGGACGTTGTCATCTGCCTTGCGCTTGACGCCAACGCAACCGACGACGTCGCAGTTGTCGTCTGAGCTGCGCCCGGAGACCTCCGTCGGGTTAGCGGTCGGTGTTTCCTCTCCGCCATCCAGCGGCTGACTCCTCTCCTGTTTTTTCTGGTGGTCCTCCTCCATCGCTGCTGGATTAGCTGAGCCTGCTTGGCTCCGCAGTGCTGCTTGCACAGCGGTGCGAGCCGCACACTTTGTGGGAGGTGTTAGGAAACCTGTCTGGTCTTCAAGGTGCCCATCGGAGAACATCTGATGAAGTAAGAATTCAAATTGAGTGTCAACTCATAAATAGGGCTCCGTTTCCACCGAGCACAACAGTTTGATTCAGTGTAGTACTTTATGCAACCACGTGTATTCTTTCATGGTTCCACTGTCAGAGGTTCCTGTTAGGGCCGTTGACGCATTCATTTGTGAATAATCTTTTAAGTACAACAGGCAGAGTGGAGCAGGACAGCACACAGTCTGTCAATAACACACAACCGTTCGAGCATCGGGGACTCGAAACGATCATCCAGATCGCTATTAGTGAGTACTATCACAAGAATTCACAGACTAGCCAAGGATTCTCCCTTTTGAGTGCGTGCTGCAGGCGAGGGAGGGCATACCTTTGTGCTCAAGGACCACATTTGATTTGTTTCAAAGGGACAAAAAGGCCAAGTCATTCCTAGATTAGGTGAAAATAAATTGTTCACGTATGCATGTCAAATAATTGGTTTAATTAGAATTAACTAATAATTGAATACAATGTTAAATGTAGATGTAACATTGTTTAAAATTTCAAAAAGGATTTAAAATAGCTCAATTAAAGAATTATTTAATTAAATTAGTGAATACCAACTTAAGAAATCATTTTAATTCACCAATTTTAGGAAAATAACATGTTAATTTATGCAACAAATATCACAGGATTCCTGATAATGAAGACGCTCGGTGGGTTGGATTAAAGAATGGTGTGGGCTTAAGTGGCCCGCGGGCTTTACTTTGCCCACCCGAGGTAAACGCCATCCTCACAATTGCAGAAAAAGCAGCAGGTCCCAACCTTTTTTTTGCGCCATGGGCGGGTTTCACATGAATAAATATTTTGGACGGACCAGCATAGACACAAATAAAAAGAAATGATTACAATTCACCAGTTGTTGGAATCAGTTGAGCATTGGGCTTGTTTCTCTTGGAGGAAGCAGTCCCATCTGGGAGGCCTTTTTCTTTGCTTTCAAAAGCCTCCTCCTTCCATGTGCCGAAGCAGTTTTCATGGCGTATTTATCTGCCCCGTTTGCGAGCCTATTAGGCGGGTTTGGTGCTCCTCACACTTCGGTTTTTTAATTCCTTTTTTTGCTAGCTTGTGAGCATTTTCTTTTTCATTTTTAATCATAACACGTGACCGAGACGAGCGTTTTAAAAGAGGCGCAGGTGGATGCGCCTGATTTAAAAAATGGAACGCCCTTTCGACTCAATGGACTAAATGGCCCACGGTCCGGTACCCCTGCTATAAAGTACAAACCTTCAGTTTGTTCCTGGGGTCAAGCACGGCAGCCACAATCAGGTCCTTTTGGTGAATCAGGGACTGGAAGTGTGTACGGAGGCCCGTGCGTAGGGCTTTTTTGAAGTGAGTGTAACTGGTGCTACAGCCCTCCAACGTCTTATCGAGGCCAACGAGAGACGTTATAACGTACGAGATGGCCACTGCGTTTCCTAACAAGACCTACAGGTGACAGCGAGCAAAGAAGAGATACTCACACATTCCCTTCTACCAAATGGTTAACTGTTCGAGACAACGAGGCGGGCCTCTTTCAACGACGTACCTGCAAGGCTTCCTGGAACGCTTCCAGGAGAGCCAGGATGTCGAGCACTTGCTCCCTCTTGACCATGATCAGAGGCGGGGCGCTGGCCGTGTCGCTGGCCTCGCTGCGAGCCTGCGCCAGGACGGTGAGGACGCCGTTCCAAGCGGACTCCTGCACCATTCGCCGTAACGACACCATCATGGAGTTCCAGCGACAGTGGCTGGAGGGCGGACACAGAGACACGCCGCACTCCTTCGACAAAACCTTCACAAAGACACAGTAGGCGACACGATCAGGTTTGGAGCCCTGAAACACGGGGAACTTAGGCAAATGACAATTAACGTCAAGTATGAGACATATAGAATCAGAATCAGAATCATCTTTATTTGCCAAGTATGTCCAAAACACACAAGGAATTGGTCTCCGGTAGTTGGAGCCGCTCGAGTACGACAGACAGTCAATTTACAGAACACTGTAGCGTGTGATTTTTAAGATGGCCTTTATTTGTCCCATAATGACAAATTTTTGCAACTTTGCATTTTTTCTGGGGTTATGATGCCAACTCAGTTGGGTACTGTGGACTAAGACACAAAAATATTATATGAAGTATGAAAGCGGAAGGTCTGTCCTTGCTTCTCAGCATAATATGGGTAAAGCAAGTAAGGCCATTCGTTATGCATTTACTTTGTGATATGTGTTATACAGCTTTTTTTCGACATTTATGCCGTGGCCCAATGGTTAAGATCAGCCACCGTGGGGGACCTAGGTTCAAGACCCCGACCGGACCATCCGCCAACATCCCCCCGACTCACGGCTGCGGTGTCCTTGAGCGAGACGCCGATCCCCCGAAATGCTCCCCGGGCGCTTCGGCTGCCCCCTGCTCCGGTGTGCTCCACTAACATGTGTATGTGTTCGCTGTGATGGGTCAAATGCAGGGAACACATTTCGTGTGCATGCATGCATGTTCATGACAATAGAAAGGTGATTCTGTACAATTCTGATTCAAAACGGACATATTTCCAGGTCCAATTGCAAAACACCCGCCTACTTGGCGGGCATGTTACGATGGTTCTATCTATTGTCTACCACACCTAGAGCTCTGGCAGAGAGAGCGTAATGGCTCTGAGGAATACAAAACAGTCTTTGGAGTCTGGAATATACCATTTTTGGTACCGTAACAGTTTTCCTTTTTTTTTGGTCAAGCTGTTCGCCTTCGGCAATGGATTTTGAACTGGGAAGCGCGCTAATTCCCAGAGCTGCCAACCGATCAAAATTCACTTTCAGAACAATTTTCAAAATTTGTTTGAATTTCCATATTTTCAAAATGTTGTCAAGAACATCGTGCGACAGTCAATCATAACTGTTCGTAAATTATGGCTTCAATATTTGTCATTTTAATGTTTTTATGACATCAACCTTGTAATGGTGGACGCAGTTGCAGCCTGAGTCAAAGTACCAGTGTATGAGATTTCAACGTTCCATCATCAATTAATTCGCCTGGACTATGGACAACAGTTTGGGTTTGTATTTTGTGCCATGTACTTCTTCTACACATACAAGTATATGTAAGAAGAAGAAATGTAATGAAGTCTTCCCTGGCATATTTAGATTTCCTATAACCAGAGTTGCTGTTGAAATGATGCAAATTTCCCCATTGTGGGGCTAATAAAGGTTCTTCGATTACAAATATTTATTCATATAATAAGATACTTTTAACATGCAAAAGTTCTGAAGTGATGTACGTCAACAATGTCACCATGACCAAGCAAACCGGCGTGGTAAATTTGGATAAAAAACATTTTCAAGCATTTCAATTGTTGTTTTTTTTGGTTTTTTGTTTTACAGTAACTTTGTACTGTACTGGGCCCTTTAGCCCATGAAAAAAAAAAAAAAAAAAATTAACTTTGTCCTGTACAGTAATATGGGTGTCTATGGCCTGCTTAGAACTTGAGTTGAAATAATATTTATAAAAATACAAATATATACATACATTGAAACTTAAACATACCGTCCTGCTAGTAAGCCTCAAGTGAAGTGCAATTCCACCATGACAAGACATACAGACGTAAGGCATAGAGTAGTAGCTGTAAGGGAATTGTTCGTAAAAAGACACGGCAATATGATTTCAGAGCATTTGCAGGCAGTTTCCATACCTCACTCCAATACGTACTGCCCCTGAAGAAAGCCACGACGTTGTGCACATGTGAGAGGAGGTTTTCAACCACCCTGGAGTTCTTCAGTGCCTCGCTGATCACTAGCTGTAGTGTTTTTGCAACGCAAGTGATTCTGGTCCCGATCTCGAGCTCTGAAAACGGGGACTCGGATTCAGACATCTGGTCTGACAGAAAGGCCACTATCTCATCTCCGTCCGGCTCCCCCCTGTTCGACGGGCACATGATCTTGTAGTCGCAGAACAGACTGTTCGCAAGCAGGACTTGTTTGGCGTGGTTGACGAGGACATAGCCGATGCTCCGCGGGAAGATGCCGTAGCCGAGCAGCACGCCCTCCAACTCCTGCGCCACGGCGCCGCTCAGGTCTTTGTGGCTCACGTGACGGAAGGCCACGGTGGGCCTGCGAATCTGCCACGAATCGCTGATAAAGTGCAGCTGCACAATGACGACGGCCTCCTCCGCTGGACTGGACTGCGCACCCGCCCAGAGGTCAAAGGTGACATGAATTTCACCCTCTCCATCTTTGGATTTGCACAGGCAGAGCTTCAAGTCCCTGATGAGCTGAGGTTTGATGTTTCTCTCCACGTCGTCATAAAGCTGCAAGCTGACGGCACGCTGGGACAGCTTGTGGTATTCGGGACCGATGGCGCCCACGAAGGAGCGGAAACCTGCTCCTTCGACAAAACTGCGTGCGAGAAGCAGGAAAATGCATCGAGGCGCATGTTCAAACAGGCGATCGGACCTTGAAAACGACAACTGGTTTCGTGTTTAATGGCGGAGGCCCGTGGTCTGAGCAACCCAGGCAGCAAAACTCAGCGCTGAGCTAAACTTCTTCACATTCAAATACACCAGACAACTGAAGAAATAGACAAAATATTAAAATGCAGGGTATGATATAAAATACAATATACACCTCTTCACAACTTCGGCTTTGCAGTTTTTGGAAGCATATTATTCCCTTCCCACTAATTCGTGTTGCGCGATACTGACCCAAACATCAATCCGCCATTGTGTAGCGACTAAATCAATAGTGTCCAAGCTTTTATGCGCCAAGGACCAGCTCAATAATAACAAGGCATCTCCCGCTGAGCACCATCCCAAATTTACCTGAGTGGCAGCATGTCCTCAGCAATCATCCTCAACGCAGCATCGAGGAACTTTTTCTGATCCACCGCCTCTGCTGCTGGGGCAGTGACAACACTAGAGCTGGGGTGACTAGGCAAGGGGGCATTGTTTGGGGTCAAGGTCCCTTTTGATGTCATGGTGTGTGCGGGTGCGGTGGCATTCTCCTGGACGATTTTGCACTGCTCTTTCTTAACTGTGACCTACAAGAGGGCAAAGAGGAGAAGTCATGCATGGCGGAAAAAGAAGGATTCCCTGAAGTCATGCATTTCAAACCACCTTTTCGGAATCAAATACACTAAAGTCAAAAAGAAGCTTACCACTTCAGGTGTTACTGCTGAGGTGTCTAATAAAATGTCACACTTGAAGTTCACCTGCAAAAAAAAAATGATATAATGCGAGTCCTAACATAGGAAATGGTCACGTTTGGTTGCGAAAGCATCCTGACTAACAACAAGATGCACACACTAGCCTGTCAAAAAAGATGCAGCTTTTTTTTTTTAGATGTGTTCGTACCCTTCCTTCCACAAACTGCTGAATGTCAACGGATATGTTGTCTGCATCGTTTTTGAGCTGACCCAATTCAGCTTCAAATCTGAGCGTGGAGTTCCAGTGACTCCTCACCGCGTGCTCTGTCCTGCAGATGGGAACCACACACACAAACACCACACGCATCTTCGTAGGATCCAGGAAATTCCAGAGCAGATCTGAAAAATGTTAACTTCACCAGCAATTTTGCCTGGCACAAAATATGGGATGAGAATCCTAGAGCAAATGTGCACGTGATAACCGATATTAGAAGAAAGATATCTATGACAAAAACAAAAAAACTGATTTCATAAGCTGCACAAAAGAATACTGACGTCACCAACAATGTATTAGCGATGTTAAGTATTTTTATCTTTCGCTGTCGAGCTCCCAAATGCAGGGGAAATTGTGTCGGAAAGTTTCGTGCTCCCCGACGGTGGAGCGCGGAGCACGGACGCCCAGAGACGCTCCTCTATAATGAGGAAAGCACTTTAACATCCATAAAATCCAAAACATCACAGCGATTGTTCTGCTATTTTCAGAGGTCAAAGGGGGCATTAGTAGAGATGGCAACATCAATTTTGCTGACGATTGAAAGCAGTTTTGTTTCGCAATGTTAAGTTTGTTAGCTTCAACAACTCCACATTTAGTTTAACTTCAAAACGCACTTCTATTTTGCCATTGCCTCGTTTGCGAACACTTCAACAAGTGACTTCCAAGCCACATGGGCATTTTAGGCGTAGCACTGCCCCCGAGCGGTGTGCCATGTAAAGGTTATTAGTTTATCCATTCATCTTCCGTTCGGCTTATCCTCACCAGGGTCGCGAGCCTATCCCAGCCATCTTCGGGCGACAGGCGGGGTACACCAATCGCAGGGCACATTCAGTTTTTTCAAATTTAATGAGCAGAGAGCGAGGGCAAGGCTCAGCGTCAAAATCTAAATTATTGGTGCGATCGTCGTAGATACAAGTGGGTACGGAAAGTTTTCAGACCCCCTTAAACTTTTCACTCTTTGTTAGAGTGCAGCTATTTGTTAAAATCGTTTTAGTTCATTTTTTTCCCTCATTAATGTAAACACAGCACAGAAAAAAATGTGATTGTTGAAATTTTTGCAGATTTATTAAAAAAGAAAAATTGAAATATCACACAGCCATAAGTGGAGAGGATCTGCAAGGAGGAATGGCAGATTTCACCCCAAATCCAGGTGAGAAAAGCTTGTTGCTTCATTCCCAAAAAGACTCGTGGCTGTATTAGCTCAAAAGGGGCTTCGACTAAATACTCAGCAAGGGGTCTGAAGAATACTTATGGCTGTGTGATATTTCAGTTTTTCTTTTTTAATAAATCTGCAAAAATGTCAACAATTCCCTTTTTTTCTGTCAACATGGAGTGCTGTGTGTACATGAATGTGGAAAAAAATGAACTGAAATGATTTTAGCAAATGGCTGCAATATAAAAAAAAAAAAAAAAAAAAAAAAAAGAGTGAAAAATGTAAGGGGGTCTCTGAATCCTTTCCGTACCCGCTGTATGTCCACATTCATTCTGGTGACGACTGAATGCAGTTTTGTGACATCAAGATTCGTTCAGCATTTTCTCGACAGTGAGTGCATCTCCAAAGGGTCTCAGGTGAAATCGATTTCACCGCGACTCCTTGGCTACGTGGCCGGTCTCCAGGAGAGGTCTGCGCAACCAGCCGAGACTTCGGTCGCCAACTCGTGAGATAGGCCCGTAAGGCATCCTACCTTCCAGGAAGCAGCTTGGCAATCTCAGACCAGCGGTTCCCAAAGACGCCTTGAGCTTTGTAAATGATGAGATCCTCCTCGTGGGTCCAGTTGGACTTCTTCAACAGGGGCTCCAAGTGGGTGAGCCAACGATCACGACACTGATTCTCCTCCCGCCCCCGCAGGTGCTTGCAAATCAAACTCCAGCGATTTTTGCCAAACCTACTGACCAACTCTATGATCTGCTCAAGGAAAGAAAGAAACAAAAAAAGCACCAGTATTGTGTGAAATCCAATGAAACCGACATTCCACCAGAATCCTTAAGAGTTTCTAGTGTGTTAGGTTCAAATTCTTCACCTTTTGGTCTTCCTCTTTGGACCAGCAGTCTGTGACCACATTATCTTGCAAATGTTTCCAGCGGTGCATACACTGTAATTCTGTCTTTCCCTGTGAAGTAACAGGACAAATGTGTGTGTTTTGTCTCTTTGATTCGAAGACGTGTCCCTATATTCTTTGAAAACTCTGGGGAGAGAAAATCATTGAAACGTTCTGAACTCCAGTTTCAATGCCAGTGTCATGTTGATCTTACTAATGCTGACGTGCAATAGTGGAAGTCTGTGTGGATGCGGGTAAACCTCCCATAGCGGAAGTCACGTTGTAACCTTACTCAGACAGCAAACGAGCCGAGACGGAACCCATGGCAGCTCTGCTGTTTTTTATTTTGCATTTTTTTGGAAGCGATTATTGAATTCTTATTCCCACCCCTACTAACGAGATGGAGGAGCTGTCGCATAAAATTGCTCACATCTATAAGAACTGTAGCACGGTGTTATTCATTCGAACAAATTCTTACCGGTAACAAAGTGGCGACAGTATTCCAGTTGCGTTCTCCAAAATTTTGGACGAGGATTTTCAGGTTTTCATCCTGCACAGAAGAGAAAATGAACATGAGGTGCAATGGTTTGTTCTTAAGGGCCAATCCCAATTCTTCCTCTTTGTCTTACCCCTTTCCCTTAGGCCGCTGCTTGTGCCAAATGAATGGTATTATTATAAATTGTACATGAGCAAAGTTCTGTTGAAACGCCTTCTGACGGGGGATTCCGCCAGTCGTTCCCAGCAGACCCTCACAATACGTTTGGGCCTGCCACGTCGGACCGGCGTCTTCCCTCACCATCGGAGCCGACTCACCACCGGGTGGTGATCAGTTGACAGCTCCGCCCCTCTCTTCACCCGAGTGTCCCAAGACACGCGGCCGCAAGTCCGATGACACGACCGCAAAGCCGATCGTCGAACTGCGACCTAGGGTGTCCTGGTGCCAAGTGCACGTGTGGACACCCTTATGCTTGAACATGGTGTTTGTTATGGACAAGCCGTGATGAGCACAGAAGTCCAATAACAGAACACCGCTCGGGTTCTGATCGGGGGGGGGGGGGCGTTACTCCCAAGCACGCCCATCCAGGTCTCACTGTCATTGCCCACGTGAGCATTGAAGTCCCCCAGCAGAACGATGGAGTCCCCAGCCGGAGCGCTCTCCAACACCCCCTCCAAGGACTCCAAAAAGGGTGGGGACTCTGAACTGCTGTTTGGTGCATAGGCACAAACAACAGTCAGAACCCGACGAAAGGCTACCCTTTCGTCCACCGGGGTGAACCCCAACGTACAGGCGCGGAGCTGCGGGGGCAATGAGTATACCCACACCTGCTCGGCGCCTCTCACCGTGGGCAACTCCAGAGTGGAAGAGAGTCCAACCCCTCTCAAGAGGACAGGTACCAGAGCCCAAGCTGCGTGTGGAGGCGAGCCCGACTGTATCTAGTCGGAACTTCTCGACCTCACACACCAGCTCGGGCTCTTTCCCTGCTAGAGACGTGACATTCCACGTATCCTAGAGCCAGCTTCTGTAGCCGGGGGTCGGATCGCCAAGGTCCAAGCCACCGCCCGGCTCACACTGCACCCGACCCCTATGACGCCTCACACAGGTGGTGAGCCCATGGGGAGGGGGACCCACGTTACCCTTTCGGGCTGGCCCGGCCGGGCCCCATGGGTGCAGGCCCGGCCACCAGCCGCTCACCTTCGGGCCCCACTTCCAGGCCTGGCTCCAGAGGGGGGCCCCGGTGACCCGCGTCCGGGCAAGGGAAAACTGAGTCCATAGTTTGTCGTCATCATAAGGGGTCTTTGAGCTGTGCTTTGTCTGGTCCCTCACCTAGGATCTGTTTGTCATGGGTGACCCTGCCAGGGGCATAAAGCCCCAGACAACTTAGCTCCTAGACAATATGAAAGTATTTTCCTGAGACCCATGTATAATACCTTCTATCGACTTTTGACTAATTTTTCAGGGGGGAAATGGGTATTATACAAGAGAAATTACGGCGAGTCATTAAATAAATACATTTCTGTTTCCACTAACCTCTTCCAGAGTCCATCTTACTTTGGTGTTATCCTTATCCACAGAGCCCGAGTCTGCGTCAATGCCGAGAACAACAACGGCCTGTTCTGCCATACTGCAAACACACATCGACAATGAGATGACATATTGGGAATAAAATGCACATTTCAGCATGAACAATGCAAACAAATACCACATGCCAACTGCTTAGAAGGAGCGGGAGAAAGATGGTTTTTAGATTATCTTCATTCCATCTTTAAAATAGAACTACCTAGGGCAGGGTGATATGGCCTTAATGTAAAATCTCCCTTCTTTATTTTTTTTAAGTTCCAATTTTTAAATGTTTCCGCTTCCCTTTTTCTGCTCTTTTTTTTCCCCCCTTTTATTTATTTCTCCTGATATTAACTTATGAAATGTTTTTTCCAGCAATGTTTTCCCCAATCATCAACTCGCACAACAACTTCCACAAATAAAATAGGAACAGACATTGAAATGATCAACAATTTATCAGTAAAACGAGCTGTCAAATTCATGGCTCGGCTTGTCTCTGATATTTGTTCAGGTGAGGTAACCTGCCTCTGCAAAAAACATTTGCAGAAACACATTGTGTTTTTGTAAATTGTTCTCTGTTTGCAGCCATGTTGTTAGTGAAAGCAGTGCATGTCAGCGTGGAGGCTCTTTTGACTACGGAAGCTGAATTTTTTTATTATTTTTTATATCGATTAATCACCCAGCCCGAGAACAAACAGGAACCTGTTCAATTCCACCGAACATCCACTTTATGCAACATGTACAACAACTAATAAGATCGAAAAAGTAGAGCACGTGCATTGCATGTCTGCTCTATCTGTCACGTATTTGAGACAGAAGGTACAATAGACGTTCATATCACATAATTAGTCATGCCAGCTATGTGTTCAATGAAACAGAGTCAATACTTTTGTGAGTACATTGAAACGAGATCAATATTTCAGTAGTCCTACTTTTTGAGACATTTTTGTTTAGTTGTGCGCTGTGAGATTTATTTAATGTATGATATGTGACTTGGCTCAAGGTTCGTAAACTGGCCCCGAGTTCCAATTTTGGACAATTAGATCACATGTTGTAGCTCTATGACCAGGCAAGCACCATTGTTAAGTTGTTCGCACATTACCAGAAAGAATAGTACGAATTGTCCTACTATCCACCGATTAGGATACAAACTAAATAATGATTACTCTGTGATCAGAAAGAAAGAAGATCAAAACATTTGAATGCAGTTTAATAAACAATCGTCCACGGTGAGCTAACGTTAGCTTTACTGTCCATGAGCTGAGATAGCAGCAAATAGCAGACGCATAGCAAACAAAGTACCTCAAATCAAACGAGGCGCATTAAACTAATGTAGACCATTCATATCTTGTGTGTGTGTGTGGGGTGCTCACGTTATTTGTCCAAATCTGTTCATAAAAATAAAAAATAAAACTCCACCTTGGTGCTAATTAGCGAGCTAGCATCGTCCCACGAGCACAGTGGGACTCTGCGGCTAAATGCTAATTGTTAAGTTCACGCGAAAGTATAGCGCCGCCTGTGGCCGGAACCGCAAATGTAACACGCGCGTAGCCGCCATCGAGACACACGAGAAAGCTTCGGATGGTTTCTATTCGTGTTTAAGCGAAATCGCAACACAACCTGCTCGGAGCTACGTCAATAAGCAAAGAATACACGTTGAATTAACATCTCACCATTTCGAAACGTCACGTGGAGGCCGAACAGAACTCCTCGAAGTCTCTCGAACTTGTACAAAGTCGAGTTCTGGATCTATTGCAGCGAAGAGTTCGCTTTTCCGGTCGCCATTTTTCTTCTCTTGCGGTTGACAACAGTTGCTATGTGAAACGCAGTCGTGTGCGATACTGCAAAAGTCGATATCGATCCGATACCAAGCAAAATCATCACTACTGCCAAGTATCGTTGATATTGATACCGATACTTTTTGAAAATCATTCAGGTTGATGCATCATGATCAAATTGCTAAAACTGAATGAATTTTTGCTTCTTTTTATTATTTTTACTATGGAATATTAATTGGTTAAAAACCATGAGAAGATAAAGGCAATGTTTATAAGTAAAGACAACATACTTCTTATCGTAATCAAAGTTTTGGTTCACTTGCAATAGTGTAAATATATATCATGTGTGTATATATAAACCTTCATGACAGGGCCTGCTTAATTTTGTGTTCAGATGAAATTCAAACTCCAACAAGGTTAAATTTTAATAGAAGCATGCTGTGCTCAGAATCATAGAAGTCAAACTAATCATGATCAGCAACAATAATAATGACGATGATCATGGAAAATGTATTTCTTCCTCCCTGACAAGTGACATGAATATTTGATGACAGAAAGTAATTAGCACTACTGCAAAGCTGGCAAACATACATTATTGTGCACATCACTAAGCTGTATCAATAAACGATATTCATAAACCTTCACAATACAGTATATCTTTTAACCCATTCACATGGCACAATACAGGAGCAAGCAGTGAATTCCAAATGATATACGCACTGACATATTAAAGCATTTTTCGAACAACAATGCAAAGTAATTCCGATCATTTGTTTGCATGTGAAGAGGTCAAAATCCACCAGCGTATTCTCACTTTCAAGCACTCTTATAAAACACAACGCTTCGAGACAAGTGAAACGTTTTTGTCGTTGTTTTGTTCATGTCATTGTTTCCAAGCCCCCTTAACAATTCCCAATGTTCTTCTCATTATGGCTTGAAAAATACATTTGAGACACATTTTGTATCGATGTGAGTCCAAACTGCAAGCCAGTTCGCATAAGAACATCTCCGCGCAAGACCTTCACCATATGGATTCCATCCAGTGTGAAAAATGGGATGTTACGCAGAGCTGCTAAAAAAAATAAAAAGAACAGTCTTTAAAGCCGGTAAGGAATACACAATACGGACAAACGCATTGAGACATGCCTCTTAATTGAAAACATGAATTCATCAGAGGTTGGACTCAAACCATTCGTTGGCCCTGAATGTTGATTCATCATCTTTGCAAGACAACTATATGCGCCCAAGTCTTCTTTTTGTTGTTGTTGTTGTTGTTCACAGTGCACAAACCCGGGCCAAAAGGGCACGCTCGGATGACTTTGGTGCGGAACAACCGGTCCATTAAACACACATACCGTTGAACTTTCGGTTTTCATCCTTAGTGCGCAAACAACAACAGATTGATCACATAGTTAACGTTCGCCACCTCCTCCTCCTCCTCCTCGCTGTACTTCAGAAGATAAAACTGGACCGGATAAAATCATTCTGTTAGCAGTCGGGCCCCGATATTGAAACCTCACATTGAGCAACTTCTCCTGATGTCGTCGTCTACGTCAACACGCAACACTAAGGGCCACATTTCATGTTCTCCGTTAGCCCTCCGAGCGTCGTGTTCGCTCACAAAAAGCTGTCCTCGCTGGCCACGTAGGAGAAGCCGTTGAAGGCGTTGCCGGAGCTCGTGCCGGCGTTGAACTCCGGCGTCCGACTCACCGAATTCGAAACCGTTTCTCTGGTGAACTCGGGGTCGATATGCTGAGTGTCGGCCGGGCCCCTCTAAACAACGTGGGAGAGAACGGTGCGATGGATGAGGCAGGATGGTTGTGATCATTCGAACTCATGGATCCGAGAGGGTCAAATGCTTGATTTTCCACTCGTGAATATACAATGTCAATTCAAAAGGAGTCACGAATTCTGTGCATCATAAACATGGCAAATTACAACTCTCAACCTGTTAAATAGGATTTGATGTTGAATTAAGATTGCTTCCAAACGTGGACGCATAAACTGGAATCATTTCTTTGACAGGGAAGCTTCTGACATTTTGTTGACTGTGGAATTTTTGAAGGGAAGGTGAATCGATTTCACGTTGTAAAATATTGAACTATTTGTTAACGTGTAGTCAAATGCCAATGATAAGCAAGCATCCATTTTCTGGAAGGCTTGTCCTCTTGTGAACCCTGATGAGGATGCGCGCCACAGAAAGCGGATAGTATGTGAAAAATACTCTCATGATGCTTTGGTATGAAATTACAAACAACTTCACCAATACAATACTTTGAAATGTGGATAGCTTTCTGTCACGATTCACGCATAAACCTTCACCAATGAAATACAGTTGATTAACTTCTTGGATGGAGCTAACGCATTTGTGAATATCAATGTCAAAGTCGTGACGATTCAAATCAAACCCACAAGGCAAACGAATGCCGAGGCGATGATGTTATTGTGGAGCGGACTTCCAGCCGCCAAGTTCCCTTTTAAAAGACAATAGCGGCCTGACTGACACTCACCACGTTTGGGTTGTAAGGAGGCGTGATTCTCTTGTGGTAAATGTCATCCCAGTTGATCGGCGAGAAAAAGGTGTGGTTCTTGATTTCTAACTGGGGAACGCAACACGGAAAAGTCACATAAAACTTGTGTGACTATTTAAGTGTCGGGATATCGATTCCCCCCGACTAATTCAAAGGTACGTACAAAGTCGGCGATGGCCCCGAAGCGTCGGTGCTGGTCCTTCTGCAGGAGACCTTCCAGCAGGGAGCACACGGCCTCGGATTTCCCCGGTGGGAGGAGCAGAGGCTGATGGAGAATCCCGTCATACATTTCTCCGACGTCACGGCTGTAGAAAGGAGGCTGCGATGAAGGGAATGGGCAGACGTTACTACCTGCCCGCACCCGCGCCCGCACACACACACGCACTTACCAGACTGTATATCATCTCATAGAGCACAGCTCCAAGACACCACCAGTCAACTGTCCTGTCATAAGGTTCCCTGCGAAGAACCTCTGGTGCTAAGTACTTCATTGGCAAACGTGCAAATCGAGAACAGAAAACAGACACACAAAAAAAAGAAGCAATTCAATTACTTATTATTTGGGTCACTTAAAAACTTATTTGAAATAAAAACATATTCGGAACATAATCTTGGAATAATCTTCATCCATGAATCCATTTTCCATATCAGTTGTTGTCTTCTGTCAAATCTTGTAGCATCCAAATGATCGAAACTTTTAGGTGCAAGTTTAATGTGGATCGGATCCAGATTGGACATTTGGAACCAATTAGAATGTGAATTTGACATGGAAATCCAGAGTAACATGTTCAGATTGATTGATATCAGTGTCAAAAAACGGATCTTTGTTTCCAGTTCTTGGTCTGGATAACTCGCATGATCCACGTAATATCAATCATGAAGATTCTTAAGATTCGTCCGTATGCTTTCAACTCACTTCCGGTGTTCCGCAGAAAGTGGAAGTGGTTCCCTCTGGCGCCACACCTTCTTTGCACAAGCCAAAATCGGTCAGCACCACGTGGCCCTGCACACGGCAAACACAAGCGGGGGGCTTGTATACGTCTCCATAGCTAGCTGGACAAAAGCAACTATCATTCGTAGACACGAGGAGTCCTCGTGCTGATTCATGAATGATTAACGATTCACCTGAGAATCTAAGAGGATATTCTCTGGCTTCAGATCTCTGCGAGAAACACAGATGATCACATTTCAGATGGAGCCGTGGAAGGATGGAGCTAGGTAGCTAGCCAGCTAGCTAGCAAGGTTTTTTTCCCCAGATATGCAGTGGTTGGTGTTGTCTGACCTGTAGACGATGTTGAGGGAGTGAAGGTAGCCGATAGCGCTCGCGACCTCCGCGGTGTAGAATCTCGCTCTGGGCTCCGAGAAACATCTCTCACGCTGCAGGTGGAAGAAGAGCTGCGCAAACGGAGAACGAGCACAGAACAGAAGAACTAAGGCGGCACCATTCCGAGCTCATTTGTTTGTTTTCGATTTGTCACGCATACTTCTCCTCCATTCACATAATCGAGGACGAAGTAAAGCTTCTCTGCGGTCTGGAAGGAGTAGTGTAGCCGAACCAGAAAGGGGTGTTTCAGGCTTTTTAGCAGCACGTTTCGCTCTGCCATGATGTTTTTTTGCTGCAAAATTAGACGGGAGGAGATCAAAAGTGGACAAAGCGTGCAACAACAAACACGTTGTTGTTCAGGTGCACGGAACACAACAATTTACAAATGAGTAGGACACTTCTCCATTTCACCCCCCAAAAAGTTTGCACCTTCCGTTGAATTAATATTCCTTGTATGAAGTACAAATGTATAATTGGTAAGATCCCACCCTTTTTTTAAATACATTAACTGCAAGCAGACAACGCTCATGAAAAGCAGCAAAATATGCAAACTCCATGACAGGGTGGACATTTTGGGCTAACGTTAGCATTTCTGAATATGTTGCTGAATTACCGTGATTGTCCATCCATTTTCAACACCGCTGACCCTGGTTAGGGTCACGGGGCGCTGGAGCCTATCCCAGCTGACTTGGGGCGAAAGGCGGACTGAACCTGAACACCCTGAACCGGTCGCCAGTCAGTCGCAGGGCACATATAGAAGCGGACAACCATCGGCACTCACATTCACACCTCCGGGCAATTTAGAGCCTTCAATTAACCTAGCATGCATGTTTTTTTGGGGGCGGCGTTCCCGGAGAAAAGCCACGCAGGCACGGGGAGAACATGCAAACTCCACACAGGCGGGGCCGGGGATTGAACCCCGGTCCTCGGAACTGTGAGGCGGACGCTCTAACCAGTCTAACCAGTGCCGCCACTGTTATTTTACAAAACAAAAATACTAAAACTACACACTGTGTGTGTGTGTGTGTGTGTGAGATGAAGTCTCAGTTTTGTGCGAGTCGTCAAAAGTGTCCTTTGCACAGGTGAGATAAGATTGAGCCGCCACATTATGACAACACGGGAAGTTGCTGCGCGCTGTTCCAGCTGAGCAACTTGCATTTTTCTTATGAAAGACTCACAGCGAGTGGGTTTTACTTTGCTGGTTCTTATTTTGTATTCTCTGACGTGAAATTTCACAAAGGCGAGGGCCGATATTCATGATTTCCATGCAATTTGATCTGGTAACACAAAAAGCGGCAGTACGCACGATGAGGAGCGATCAATTATTTTGGTGTCAGAAACAATTACTGCATCTGACTTGAAACGTGGGGAGATGCAATCTATTTTCAGTCGTATTCCTATGAGGGTATCTTGGCCCCAAATGTGGTATGTTGTCATTGTGCCACGTGTACAACGCTCACCTCCTTTTTCTTCAAGATGACTTTCTTCTGCAGCACTTTGACAGCGTAGAACTGCTTGGTGGCTTTGAGCTTGGCGAGCAGGACCTGCACGCGAGGTTGGTTTGTTAATGATTTGTTTAGTAAACACTTGACGGCGCCTCGCTCGCCCCCTGCGAACTGTGCAAACGCACGACACGGACAAAATGGAGTCACGTTTAGCCAGGATGACAAGAAGGCGTTAGATCATCTTGACTTAGTTTATTGCTGACCAACGAATGAATGAATTTGCTTTCGAGCGTGATTTTATTTGATTGACATTATCGCGTCAACTTCAGCTCGACAGGTGCTAGCTCTGCTCGGAAAATCGGTGTGTCTTGTGGTATTAGTTCTAGCTAACTTCATTACAGTGCAACAACCATTCACACACATTTTCCCGTGAGGACAATTTCTTTATTTATGAGCTAACATGCATGTTTTTGGCATGTGGGAGGACGCCTGAGTACCTGGAGAAAAGCACATTAAAATACAATCACGTTCAAATGCCACACAGCCAAGATTCTAACCGCAAATCGCAGAACAACGGACGGGCTAACCGCTAGCGAATAAAGAAATCAATGAATGACTTCATGCTTGAGGGACCAGTGAAGGATACGTTCTCTTGAAACACGTGTTACTTTGCCACCGGCGGTAATCGGACGACCTTAGGCGACGGCAGTGTTAATGATTCATGGAAACAATATGTGCACAATGTCAACCGTGACTCTCCTTCTCTCTTACGTCACACCGAGGTACTGTACTACAACAACATGAGCCGACAGCTGCGTCGGTGCAACCGTCTGCAATGAATCATTATGAAACAGAGACAGGCTACCTGAAGCGACCGTAATTGCGAACTTAAAAGGCGCTCCAACCATGTGATTTGTCGTGAACCGTCAGCGACCAAAGGGCATCATCATAAAAAGACTACTGGTTTCAGAATAGGACAAATTCTACGATAAAAGTGTGAAAAGTTACTGAGTTTGGAAAAATACACTCTATGCAGTATAAAAGCAAAGGGAAAAAAAAGAATGTCGTTTGTCCTAGTAGTTCATCGAATGGACTTGTAAAGTTTAAAATGGGTTCATTTGGACGTGAGGTGAATAAGTGATTGTTTCACCTTTCCGAAGGTCCCTTTGCCAATGACAGCCAAGAAGTCAAAGTCGGTAGGCTTGGCACTGCAACGGCAAAGACGGTTATCTATTAAAGGCGTTCCAAGCTGTGCAGTAATGGTGGGTTACAAACAAAATGAAATCAACAGTCTACAGGCCATAAATATTGGACGATCACAAAATACTGAATTATAGCAGATCCCGTTTTGATGAGGATTAAGTGGCAATTTGTGCACAGTTCTCGGCAAAACAGCTTTTATTTATCGGGTGACTTGTAAAAGCTGTGTTTATTTCCACAAATGAATGCTATGAAAAATGGTGGGAAAGAAGAAAAGGCATGTTAGTGAAAGTTTGCGGGCTTGAAAGCACAACAAATGTCCAAAAGCTTCATCCAATGTGGGGACTAAATGTTAGTGGGCAGGGGCTCGCCAACTTTTTAGGTCAAGGGACGACCCTCTTACAGGGGACCGATTTTTCACCAATTAAACAGAGCTACCACGTGAACCATTCAACAGAATTATCATTTCAATATTCATCTACTGTCGCTGCACTGTTTCCGCTAACAATATGACTGCAAAAAAAGGAGGAGCTAGTTTGCAACGGCGTTCATTTTTGCCAACTTTGTGATTTCGGGAATTGATTTTGTATTTTTTTGGACATGACATAATAATTCATCGCAAATGATTTTGCAGACCCACGCCGACACCTTAAGGGAGCGGGACGAACGACGTGATCCGTGGGAGCGCTCGGAGCCACTTACTGAGGGTTTGCTGAAGGGCCCAGGTTGACGTCATCGTGGGGAGAGGAGGTGGGCGAGCGTGGCTACAAGACAACAACAGGTGCAAAAATAAGAAAGATTTTGGTCCAAAATCCCGCGTGAAAGCAAGCAGCTTCTCTGTACAGTTTTGCGAGGGTGTATTTTGAAGTACCATATGCGTCATTTTAATTGAAGTGCAGGAGTAAGGGGGGCACAGCTTCATATATTTCAATGGAATTCAAATTTGATATTTGATATTTGTATTATCTATTATATTTTTCTATGTCCTAGCAAACGCCCTCGAGTGGCCTCTTGGAACTTCAGCAGCTCGTCAGACGGACGACTTGGAATTCAACTTGATATTTTCAAGTACCCAAATGAAACCCATTGAAATTCTAATTGTATACTCGATCTCGGCTGCATTGAAACAATTCTTAACAACACCCGTTAAAACGCACACTCACATTACAGTGGGCCATGGTTCTGATCCATTCCACTCCCAGCGGGCACCCAGCATCCGTTCGACCGACCTGACACAAGAGACCACAAATGTTGACTTCAAACTATAGCTCTAATTCAATGACTTATCGTGAGGGGTAATTACCCAATTTCACCGCATTGGCCGAAAATGTACTACGCGTAATGTATTTTTGTCATCTATCTATGCCAGCGACTTGTAGTGACATCCAGAACAATTCAATGCGTTGCCACTAGGTGGCAGAAGGTACAATTAACCTGCGTTTGCACCCGCCAGCATTCGTACGACAGAATAAAATGTGTGAGTAAAGTGAGATGAGCTCATTATTATTCCACTACACAAACTTTCTGTGCCATGTTTGTTTCGCGGCGTACCGTGAGATTGAAACACTGCTCTAATCTTCCTGTGTGCTAGCCAATGGTGTGCCCGGAGCAGGTCCATCTGGTTTGATGCTGGCCCAGCAGGAAAAAAACTCAAGGGCATTTCGTGTGTGTGTGTGTGTGTTGACATGCTAAATATTGAGTCCTTCTTTTAGCTGCCACAACATTCTGGAACATAAGCATGCACACATACACTAGATACAATGTTAAGACGCAATCGTCTTCCTATTAGGAAAAGTCTTTGTGTACTTTAAAGCAGTGGATACATCATAATACAAAAATACACTTTGAGCTCATCTTACCATTAAAATAAGGTATTGTCGAAAGCGATTACTGTTTTTTGAAACAACTCAATATTACAAACACACGAACAAATTGGTGAATGGCAGATCAAATAAATCTAAGGACGTCTAGTTCTAACACATCGTTGGCAGGAAACGTACTTGGTAACGATGTCGCTTCTGCCAGTCAACCAGCAAAGAAAGTTAATGAGGATCATGATCATGAATCACAATTCAATATAATGAAATTCAAGTACATTGCACTGATATATTAGGATTACAATCCAATGTGAACGGTTTTTTTTAAGCGAATACAAAATCAAAAATCAAAACAATTAAAAATGTAAAGCAATAGTTCAGTGATTATCTCAAAGGACATTTCATTGAGATGCCTTTGCATCGAGGGTGGTCATTATTAGTAAAGAGGGAAGTAGTATGAATGTTGAAAAAATTGTCGGGAGATTGGCTGGCAACCGGTTCAGGGTGCAACCCCGCCTCCTGCCCGATGAGCGCTGGGATGGGCCCCGGCACGCCCGCCACCCTTGTGAGGAGAAGCGGCTCAGAAAATGGATGGAAGGTGAGTGACTTTAACAGTATATAAAAAAAAAAAAAAAAATGTAAAACAAAAAACATTAAGTTTGTTCAAACTCCATGAAGCATAAATATCAGTGAAAAGTTTAACTGGAGCCAGCTCCATTTGACAAACTACTGCATTCAAAAATATATATCCTTAAAAAAAAAAATCCCACAATCATTATTAGGAAGAAGAAAAAAAAAAAAAAAAAAGATCTCCACTCCGAATTCAACAGCTTGAAAACACCAGCAAACCCACTTGAATAACAACGTACTATGAATTAACAGCAAAGAGATGTTTCAAAGAAGACAGAAATAGGGGGAAAGAAGCCCATATATCTACACACACACACACACACACACAACTAGGTATTTTGTAATGAGTATGTGTAGAATGAATGCAGCATGCTCACCTGTGAGTGCAAGTAGACAACCAGGTTTTGACCAAACTGTGTGCAGCAGCAGCAGCAGCCGCTTGCCCTCCGCTGACTGATCTCAGGTCAGTTGTGCACCTCAAGAGAGTGAATGATTGATGGAAGTTGTTCAACAACATTGGGCGAGGTGACTTGTGTGTGTCTGGTTTCGTGGAGGCGTTCCAGTATCTTGCTTGGACTGTTCTTGTTTTTCAAAGGACAGTATCGTGCTTGAGTGGGTTTTCTGCTGGTACCCCGGCTTCCTCCCTCATTGCAAAAACATGCTAAGTTATGCTCATTGAGGACTCAATTGTCCATAGGTGTGACTTTGAGTCTAAATGGTTGGTTTGGATCGGGTCCGGCTCACCAGCGACCCTAATAAGGGTAAGCGCGAAAGAAGATGGATGGATGCATTTTGATGGAATATCTAATCTGCTCTTGCACTGGCGGGGCGCCGTAGCGTGGTATATTGCTTCAGCAATACCCAGCCACGGCCAGTCCCAAGCTTGGATTTTAAAAAAAATAAATAAAAAAAATGCGTGGGTTGCATCAGGAAGGTCATCCCGCATGAAAACTGTGCCTAACAAATCATGCAAGTCGAATATAAGCAGTAAAATAACACACATGCTGATGTTATCCTCGTCCCGTGTCAGGTCGCTCACATGGAAACCACATTCACTGCCATTGACGGCTTTAGAAGTCAAATGTCCATGTTGACTGGGAAGCCTGGCAGTGAAGGAGATTTTGAAAAATCGCTTAAGATGTCAAAAATCGGAATGTGTGTGCTGGCATAATATCACACGTTGCTCCCCTCTTATAACAGCATAAGTATTAAGCGCTCACTTTTCCTTTGCCAAAAAGAAGTGAGAAGAATTATGGTCAAGAGATATTTTTTGTTAAGAAAAAGCTAATACATCAAATCTATTTCGATTATTTCCGATTTGAAAACTTGCTTTACAGTTCATACGTTTGAAAAGATCACGTTTGACCTAAGAACGCTAAGACAACTACTGTATATTGCACGCTTCCTTCCACGTGGCACGTTAAGGGCAATATCGTGAGAAGAGAAGCACCACCACGTCCGTGTGTTGATGACAATATGGTCAATAGGGGGGTTTGCGAAAAGCAAAGTAGGTTTATAGTCAATAGTGCAACACACTGTGGTACATTTCACTCCACATGTGGGTGTACAGAATTGTGAGGGCTCCCAAAAAAAACAAAAGTCAACTTCGCACATTTATTTCAATGACAATTTGTGATCTTAACACACGCTCACCAGAGAGACACAAAGCCGAGAGCCCTTAAGACATTCCAGTGACGTAACACACAAAATCCAATCATGACATTTAAGTGTAAACTTGTTTATAGTGATTTCAACACTCTAATCCCATTTGGGGTTCACAGTTGTGCTCAAATGCCAATGCATCCACACAAAAAAAGGAATAAATAAATTGGATTAAAAAAAATGCAATCAAAGTTCTGTCATTTAGATTCCCTGTATTGTTTTTTTCTTTGTTTGTTTTTCAAGCGGGAACTCAAAGTGGGACACATTTTGAGGCACAAAAGACAAAACAAGAAGGCGAATACTAAAGAAATCCTGAAAATACGTCAGTTACAAACTTAAAACTTAAATTCTTTTTTCCCCCAATTCTCATACAGAAATAGCTCTTTTTTTATTATTATTATTATTATTATTGCACCCAAAAAAAGCTTCAAAGAGCTTCAGTGGCCGGCCTCGTCTACTGCATTGCGTCTTTTACTCACTGACCACGCTCTTCATTTTTACACTGCATTTCAACTTGCCCGTGTTGTTTTCGAGCAGAATTGCAAGTCACGTTGAAAATCAGTCGCATTTACTTACCCTGCCATGTTCATTTGGGTTGCAGCAGTATTCATTTCCCCAATAACTCCTTCGTACGGAGCCCCAGACATGACATGTCAAAAAATAAAATTAATAAATACTAGTTTCCCCCCCCCCCCCCTCGTGTCATGTCTGGGGGTCCGTAGCTTTGCGCTGTTAATCAGCAGAAATGTCATGAACAACATAAGTCAGTGGTGTCTCAAAGTGCCGTACAGGGACACCTGGGAAAATCAAACTCACAGTTGAAAAACAGTTGCTAGAGCGGTCAGAAAAGTCGCTCAATATGTCCAGCAAATCGCTACGTTGGCAACCGCTGACTGTGCTTTTGTAAACGGGCGGACGCCCGACTTTTTTGGGGGGGGGGGGTTGGCAAATGGGAATCCTCCAGCTGGAAATCACACAGGAAAAAAAATTTCAATTTCCCCTTGAGGGATCATCATGAGTATGATAAGAATCAAATCTGTTTTTTTAATTGCTATTTTCATCGTTTATTTTACATTTGGACAAAAAGGCACATGCCATGTTTTAAATGTTTAGTTGATTGGAATGCTCGTATTATTTCAGCAGGAGGGTGTTTGTACACGGAAAAACGTAAAGCAAAACAATTCAACGGAAGCGAGTATAAGCGGTTGAGAAAATGGATGGATGTATATTTTTCGTTTGGTCACACGAGCTTTTCTAGACGTTTGCCACTTCCAGCCGAAGGTTCACCAAATAAGACATGACCGTTTGCAACAAGAACTCCATTTTGGGGAAAGTTGCCCGCAATGAGGCAACTGCTTCTGCGATGATGATGTTCCCTCACGCACCCTGGTATCCATTTTGTGTCTGCCACGCTCTTCCTTAAATTGTCCTTTACTTCTGCTGCTTCTACACCTCCCCGTACCATCTGATGGGCACAGGACACGAAACACACGACAAAGGAAAAGGGCTCAGGCGAGGGGTCTCGGCCTCGCACGATGAATTTGGCACGAGTCGACCGCACCCAAAGCCCGAGAGAGGAGACCGACTCATTTGAGCGCCTCGTCCGCGCTCTTGAACATGAGGATGGCGTTGGAGATCTTGAGGGCGGGGCCGAGCTTGATGCTCATGATCTTCACGATGTCGGCCTGAGTCAGCAGCAGGAAGGCCTCGCCGTCAATCATCTGCCGCGAAGCATGCAACCGCAGGTGAGTGTAAACATCATCATTGATGAAAACCTCACTTTTCATTTATCATGAGCACTGTGCACAATATTGATATGACATGAGCTGTTGTTTTTCCACCTCTTCGCATATTCTCCGGTTGGAACATGTCGACGTTTTGGGTGTTAATAAACGCACACAAGCGCTCATCACGGGGTTCTTTTGTTTTCGAAGCGTACGTTACTTTTAAAGCACTGTGGTCAGAAGCTCAAGTAGTCAAGGCGAATACCACGAAACACCAGCAGAAGCTATTATGAGCGCCGTATTACAGCGTCCAAACGATTTCACAGCCGTCACGTTAAGCGAACATCTATCACTCCGGCTACAAGAGGTTCTTCTTGAACGACTGCCCGCCACAAATATTTTTGCATTGTTGGTGAAATTCCAGGCAAACGTACCGCGGAACCTCGAACGCAACCCGTAGTCGACTTCCAATTTCATCGGATTCGGAAACAATAATAACGAAAATGGTTCAGTTCGTACTTCTATGAACAGGCAACATTTTAAGATTCTCTACTGTTACGCAAGCGGCAACATTTGTGAGCCGCTGTCCCTGTTTATTGCAAAATATTCGTCCTAACTTTGATAAGCACTGTCGTACGTGACTTTCGCCTTATGCGTTAGCATTAAGCTAGCGGACTTCTGTGGAAATGACATGGTTCGGCTGAACATGAATTGTACAATGTTTCAGTTTTACAGTAAACTTCAACTGGCAGTGAGAAATGAACAGTTCAAAGCAAGGCTGCTTTGCCTCTTATTCGGAGAACGGCGCCAGTGAGCGTCAGAATGGATGCTATGGAGTACTTTCAAAAGCAACTTCTTTGGAAAGGATTGACATGAATTGTCGATAGGGCGGATTTCACATATTGCGGGTTGAGTCTGGAATGAATACGAGACGGGCGGCATTGTGATTTAGAGCTCCCGCCGCATTGCGACGGGCATCCTACCTCTTCTTTAAAAAGACGAGCCTGATCCTCACAGCCGATTAGATTACGCACAAAGCTGAAGACCTGCGGTAGAAAACACCGGACATGGCAATAGTTCGCCGAAAGAGTCGAAGAATTCCTCAAGACAAGGAATGAAAACTCACCTCGTCCACACTCCAAGCCGCCACTTGGCTGGCGGGAATGCCCAGGACGCCGGGCAGCAGTTTGCAGTGTTGCTCCCAGCACAGCGACAGAGCGCGGTCCGACTGAGCGCTCAGAGCCGACACGAACGACGACGGATAGACGCCCTCTTGATGACCGCAACCCGGAATCACAATCATTCCGCAAATCATTACATAACTCTCGTATATTCATATTTTAGGTGAATACCACCACTACTACTACTACTACTACTACTACGAATAATCATGATGATAATGATTCTTATAGTCATAATTAAAATACATTTGAATGTGGGCGCCTTTCATTTCACTTCACTAAAAGTAAGAAGTACAAAAACGAAAAATCTAATAAAGCATAGTATACAAATAATACAAATAAAACAAGTGATACCAATGATAAGCTTGTTATGAAGACTTGGACTAATACACACGACGGTCCATCAATTAGGAGCTACAAACTCACTCTGATAGTCTCTCTGCTGGTTCTTCCTGTATTTAGGGGGACGTCCAATCCTGGGAAAAAAAGATCAAGAAAATTCAAAATCATAAGAAAAGTGAATGTTCGCACAAACTCTCTCACGCACACGCACACGCACACGCACCTTTACCTGCCACGATAATGTGTCTTCTTGGTCCTCTGGCCAAAAAACAGACTCCTCTTGCTCTCCGAGTCCGACAGCTCCACCTTGAGCCTGCCTTGGTTGCGCTCGGCTAACGGGCAGCCCGAAACACAGTGATGCGCCGTGAAGCGGCCGGTCACGTGGCCTGAACCGTCGCAACCCGGAGTCGGACACTTCCTGTTTCAAAGCATGACGTTCGTTTTGCACATTTCGAATGCCGGCGGAGGCCTCGCTCACCTGTTGTGGAAGCTGTACTTGCTGCTTCTGGTGTGGCTGATGGGCTTGCACGGAACAGATGGAGGGTAAGTGGACTGGGCCAGAGTGGGAGGCTCCCTTGGACCTGAGCACAAAGATATGGATGACCATACACAGACAGACACAAGGAGGCCTTCCATGCCCACATTAAATATTTCAGGTCACTAAAATCTGACGTTTTGAATAACTTTCCAAAACGTAGTTTTCATTTTTTGCACGTTTTGACACAATTGTGTCCTGTCGTCACGTTTTTAGAAGACTCCTTAAAAGAGTCGCTGCTCAAATGTCGTGACTATTCTATTCCCATATTCCGATTCCTGCGAAGTATAAACAAGCACTGTAAGCCCTTAATTCATTTCCTCCAACTACCGTGTGTCTGCTTCGTTTTGGTGTCCTGCGGGGGGGGTTTGAGCGGGTGACCCGTGGCCTCGCACCAGCCCGCCGGGTGGATGTCGGGATGATCCGAGTCCATCCACTCGTCATAGATGTGACTCCAGCCATCGTAGTGGATCTGCGGGAAGGACAAACACGGCGGGCTACTACACACACGAAAACACACACGCGCGCGCACACTAAATACCTTGATGCGGTGAGTCTCGACTTCCTCCACCGTTGCCACTCGGATGAGACCGGGACTCCTCTTGTCCACAGCCTCCAGTTTCATCTGAGGCTGGAAGCTGTGGGCTGGACGCTACAAAGAAAAGAAGTCGAAAGAAAGACAACACCGTTGAGCACCTGTTTCACTCTCAGAGTCGTTTCTGACTACACCAGGGGCCTCGTGTACAAAGACTTGCGTGGCTTTCCTTCTGAACCACGGCGTACGCTGAAATCCAGAAAAATATCCAGATGTATCAACGCATGAATCCTTCGTACATCCCAAACAACGTGGAAATGAGCGCACGTGCGGGAGGGGCCGGCTCCTCCCTGTCCACGCCCACATTTAAATATGCAAATCACATTTAAATGAACCCTGCAGCTGAGATCCCGATCTCTGCATGATCAGAAAAAAAGGACAATGAGCAAGGTAATGAAGAAAAATACATTTTGTCAATGTGAAGTTGCGGCGCGCAAGAAAATCCTCTTTGGCGCGCTGTCCTCCGGCGTCAACAACACGCGAATGGGACAGCGCGTGTGCGGCTGTCATCGCCGTAAGGTCACAACAGTGCGCACACTTTGAACTAAAAAAGAAGCGGGCGGATGTGAAGCGGGGGACGGCTGCCCGCCGCCAAAGTGTGGCCCAAAAAAAGGCGGAAGGGCCTCACCCCGTTCGAGGAGAGAATCGCTGCGACCGTGGGGCTGAAGGATTAATGCCATGTCTTTTTAGAACTCATAACAAATGTGTTCACACTCAGCCCTGTGAGATAAAGCTTCATGCGGAAATGTTCTACCTGTGGTATTTGGAATAAATCTTTTCAATTCAAATAGAAGCACATCAGCATATCAAAAAATATATATACATTATTTGAATACACAGGAGAGGACACGCGCACTGAAATTTTGCTTTTTATTTTCTTAGGAGGTGATGTCATTTGAACACATTTGAATCACGTGCAACCGATGAAGGAAATTCAAAGGACTCTTTTTATGTGCAGTCGCAGCCACGCGCTACTTGCTCGGGGATTCGTCCAGCGTCCCTGTCGTCTCCTCCGGCACCCGACGCGATGACGCTCCAACAGCCGTGCAGACTGGTAAAAAGAGTCCTTCCAACTTACTTCATTTGAACGTACGTCGATTGCACGTGATTCAAATGACATCATTTACTCTTCTAACACATTTGAATCTTTTAGAAAAAAAATTTCAGTGCATGTGCTGGAGTCACGAAGCGATCGTGAGGCCAGTAGGCGGCATAAATGATCGCCTTGATCAGTTAATAGGTGTCCTCGCAAATATCAGCGGTTCATTAAATACGCCGGCGAACAAATGACTTCTGAGTCCTCGCCTCAATGACATTGTTGAAATCGAGTGTTGCCGGGCATGAATTGTTCATCAGTGCTAATTGTTCATGTGTCTCTGATGTGCAGAATTGAGGATAACAGTTTCCCAGCCTGGCCTCGAAGTGTCGCCAAAGCACCAAAAGCTGGAGAAACGTGCGTACGCCAGTCATGCAGTTGGCGCGAGGCACCTCGCATTTCCGCGCTCCTTTCACTCTTGATACATCTGACCTTCCCTGTGAAAAATAACCTACGCCACTTTTTGTACATGAGGCCCCAGGACATGAAAAAAAAAAAAAAACTCTAAAGCGATCTGACTTTTCTTTTCTGAGGAGAGAGGGCATTCCACATACAGAAAGTGAAAATTGAAGAAAATCTGGACTTTTGACACCCTTTTGCAGCTATAAAGGCCTCCACTCTTCTCAGACGACGTTCGACTAGGGGACTGCACCTGGGAGAAGGTCCGAGAGATACTCTGTAGTCTCTGCTCCGATATCCTTTTTATAAATTAACATTTTTGCATCTATGAAGACACCACATCTATAGTAAATGCAGTGTAAAAACGGAGCTTGTGTTGCGGGAGGACGAGGTAACCGATTACATTATCAAGACAACAAACAAAAAAGCTATTAACTCTGCTTATTAACTCTCTTACATACAATAATAATATATCCATCTCCCCATCCATTTTCTATACCGCTTGTTCTTCTCAGGGTTGCATGTGATTTTGTGCCTCGGACCGGTCACCCACCAGTCATTCATAGAGCAATATTAATACAACAAAATAAAATACAAGCCCAATTCCAATGAAGTTGGGACGTTGTGTTAAACAGAATACAATGATTTGCAAATCATGTTCAACCTATTTTTAATTGAATACACTACAAAGACAAGATATTGAATGTTCAAACTGATAAACCTGATTGTTTTGAGCAAATAATCATTGGCTGCAACACGTTCCAAAAAAGCTGGGACAGGGTCATGTTTAGCACGGTGTTACGTCAGCTTTTCTTTGAACAACATTCAATAAACTTTCGGGAACTGAGGACACTCATTGTTGAAGCTTTGGAGGTGGAATTCTTTCCCATTCTTGCTTGACGTACAGCTTCAGCTGTTCAACAGTCCGGGGTCTCCGTTGTCGTATTTTACGCTTCATAATGCGTCACACACATTTTCAATGGGAGACAGGTCTGGACTGCAGGCAGGCTAGTCTGGTACCCGCACTCTTTTACGACGAAGCCACGCTGTTCTAACACGTGCAGAATGTGGTTTGGCACTGTCTTGCTGAAATAAGCAGGGGCGTCCGTGAAAAAGACGTTGCTTGGATGGCAGCATATGTTTCTCCAAAACCTGTATGTACCTTTCAGCATGAATGGTGCCTTCACAGATGTGTAAGTTCCGCATGCCATTGGCACTAACACAGCCCCATACCATCACAGATGCTGGCTTTTGAACTTTGCGTCCATAACAGTCCGGATGGTTCTTTTCCTCTTTGGCCCGGAGGACACGACGTCCACAATTTTCAAAAACTATTTGAAATGTGGACTCGTCGGACCACACAACACTTTTCCACTTTGCGTCAGTCCATCTTAGATGAGCTCGGCCCAGAGAAGCCGGCAGCGTTTCTGGGTGTTGTTGATAAATGGCTTTTGCTTTGCATAGTAGAGTTTCAAGTCCCACTTACGGATGTAGCTGTAGAACTGTATTTACTGACATTGGTTTTCTGAAGTGTTCCTGAGCCCATGTGGTGATATCCTTTACACATTGATGTCGGTTTTTGATGCAGCGCCGCCTGAGGGATCGAAGGTCACGGGCATTCAATGTTGGTTTTCGGGCTTGCCGCTTACATGCAGTGATTTCTGCAGATTCTCTGAGCCTTTTGATGATATTGTGGACCGTAGATGATGAAATCCCTCAATTCCTTGCAATTGTACGTTGAGGAACATTGTCCTTAAACTGTTGGACTATTTTCTCCCGCACTTATTCACAAAGAGGCGAACCCCGCCCCATCTTTGCTTGTGAATTGAGACAAGCTCCTTTTCTACCCAATCGTGGCAGCCACCTGTTCCCAATGAGCCTGTTCACCTGTGGGATGTTCCAAACACGTGTTTTTTCAACTTTTTGCCACCTGTCCCAGCCTTTTGGGAACGTGTTGCAGCCATCAAATTCTAAGTTCATGATTATTTGCTCAAAACAATCAAGTTGATCAGTTCGAACATTAAATATCTTGTCTTTGTATCATTGTATTCTGTTTTGGCGGCACGGTGGTCGACTGGTTAGAGCGTCTGCCTCACAGTTCTGAGCCCGGGGTTCAATCCCTGGGCCCGCCTACGTGGTTTTCCTCCCACGTCCCAAAAACATGCGTGGTAGGTTGATTGAAGACTCTAAATTGGCCGTAGGTGTGAATGTGAGCATGAATGGTTGTTGTTGTTTATGTGTGCCCTGCGATTGGCTGGCAACCAGTTCCGGGTTTACCCCGCCTCCTGCCCGACGACCGCTGGGATAGGCTCCGGCACGCCCGAGACCCTCGTGAGGAGAAGTGGCTCGGGAAACGGATGGATGGATGTATTCTGTTTTGATTTCTGTTTAACACAAGGTCCCAACTTCATTGGAATTGGGCTTGTAATACTAACACGAAGAGGGGTGCGTAAAGCCGACAATGCGTGCGCAATCTCAAAGGTGAGTTTTGAGGGATATCACATGTTCTCACCATTTTAAATGAGTCAGCTGCCACTGCCTTGGAACAAGTCTCATGCAGGTAGTGGGACCAGGAGAACGCTCCCTGGTCAGGATAATCTGGAGCAAAACAAACAAACAAACAAACGTTCCCATTAATATCACAGACAAAATCTCTTCCGTGCGTGCGTGTCTACTTTAACTGCACATCTCACTAGACAAGTGTCGTGCTAATGTAATATACTAAAGTGCACGTTGATTGCATTATGTAGATGTAAACGTTGTTTGAGTGTTTTCAGAGGAAAACATCATAGCACAGACACAGAAAGTATGAAGGAAAGTATGACTTCTCGAACATGAATATTGACATTTAAAAAAACGGAAGAGCGGAAACAATGAAATTCTCGCCTTGGGGTGGTGTTAAGGGCAGATTTCTCTCCTGGCACCAACCAATAGGATGGATGTAGGGACTGGTGGCATCACACCTGCATATGTAACAATATATTCAACAACCAGTGTGAGAAAGTTTGCATTGAAAGGCAAACACACAGTAAAATGTGACAAATGAGTTCTGCACTCTCTGCGTGCTATTGTTAACTTCTTGCTTCACTATCTACTCATGTCCTGCTCTGAAAAAGCATCTTGACTGGATCCAGTTCAAGTGGAAACGGCGCACTTGGATGATCGCGGCTCACCAGTAGTCGTACGTGTCGTCCCAATTGTCAAAGTGCACCAGGAAGCGGTCGTCCACCACGTCGGTGACGGTCGCGACGCAGATGAGGGAGGGGTTCATGCGATCGACGGCCTCGAGTTTCATCGCAATCTCGAAGTCACACTTGGTGTCGATCTATTAAATGGCAGGCACAGCTGAATACTAAGAAGTCAAGAAACAACTTCTGAATGTGGTTTTGTTTCTTGTGCTGGAGACAAATTCCTACGTGAAGTTGAGGCAGAAGAGATTTGATCATGAAAGCACTTTAGTAAAAAGTGATTTTGTATTACAATTGTACAAGATGTGTTCAAATAATAATAACCTGGCAGGTTCTTTTAATGCAGCCTCCAGGACTTCAGTAAAATTTGTGACACTACCCTCTAAGTTCTTCCACACCAAACTCGTCCGAGCGCACCTTTACGTACGTTGCTTTATGCACAGGTACAGTCATACCGGAACTTAAAAGTAAATGGGCCTTCTCCGAACTGCACCCACAAAGATGTACGCATACAATTGAAAAAACCCAAATGATTGACAAACGAAGTGATTAAAAGTTGGATTCCGACAGTAAATCAATCAGTTTATCCATGTAACCACATTAGCACGTAATCATGTTATGAGTTGGTAGGCGTTAGTTACCCTTCCAGGACTGGCAAACAGTTCTTTGGGGGCCACTTGTGCTTTTGTCATTCTTAGGTAGTTGGTCCACGTAAAGTCTTCTTCTTTACAACCTGGAGGGCAGCGGTGATGACGCAGACGTCAACGTCGGTGATTGAAGAAAAGCAGGCGACATTCTATTGTTCCCTTTGATCACCTCTGACCTTTGGGAGTGTGCAGTTTGTGTCCTGTGCTCTCACACCAGCCGACAGGGTGCACGTCAGGTGAGTTGGCGTTCACCCAGAAGTCGTGGCAGTCGGAATAGCCGTCAAAATGCAGGCGCAGACGATAGCCGCACACCTGCGTGATGACACGAGTCAAAAAGCCCCACTGCCACCGAGCGCGACGGTGCAGTCGGCAGTGGGGCTTTCGCAATGTACTCAAGTGAACCCGACCCGACTAAAAGCCCGACTGGCTGCAAAATGAGCGTCGGCCACGAACATCCGTGTTGATGTCAAAATTCACAGCGCACGTCTTACCTCGGCCACGGTCAGAACAAAGTACATGGACGGGTGCTGCGGGTCGATACCCTCCAGCTTCATCCCCTGTTTGAAGCCGTTCTTCACTGCGGGCGCCCTCTGAGTCTGGACAAATTGAAGAGCTTTAGGAGTCACATTTGCATTTATGTATGCATTTAATCCGTCTCGCCACCGTGTCGCACCCGGGGACCCGATCCAGATCTTGGGTCATTACGCTGACTGTAAATGAACAGCGGGAAACTGGAAACACCATACTGGCATACGGAGAACGTTCGGTTCCCCTCAACGTCGGGCATTAGGAGCTGTTCAATTATTGCCGGGAGGCAGAAACTCTAAAAACTACTCTTCCACCATGCCGCCAGCGATCAAGTCCTACTTCTGTCCGATTAGACCACAGAACAAGGACGTTTGCAAGAAAATTCAGGTGGCACGTTTACAGGAATTCCCCCCCCCCCCCCAAAAAATACTACTACAGTAATATTTCTTACTGCGTCATACTGATTTTGCAAAATTCCAATTTGCTTTCCAAAGGCACTCACAATTGAAAACAATCAGATGCAGCATCATAGATCGACAGAATTGTTTGGCTTCTTTTTCCAGCTAATATCACGTTCATTGGGCTCCACCACCGTCAAGCTGGAGTTGCAGTGTGTTCCGAAAAAGCCTTTCGCAAACTCATTGCAATTGGACAGTCGAAAGCAGCTCTTCCCGAACTTAAGGCCAGGACCCAGATCCGTTCTTATCGGTTCGACGATTGTGTTTTTGTCTCATTACTTGACAGTTAAGTCACCGGGTCACTCATGTTCACAGTACCGGGATGTCATTGTCACAGGACATCATACTTGAGTAAGATTGGTCCCAATGAGGAGCCCCATTGTAATCAGGGTCTTCAGTTAAAATTGAGGATTCGGCTAATAGAGAACTTCGAATGGATTAAGCAGGATTAACAAGAAATCCCCGAAGAAGGTGATCTGCGATTGCCACGGCATTCTCTCCGTAACATTCAAATGAACGAAGGGGCTATCAAGTTAAAGTCAAACGACACCTTGTTGTTTCAGGCCAGGTGTGAATATCAACATGCCAAAGTACCTCTTGGAAAAGCTTGTCGGGAGCAGCGATAGTTTTGCTTTCTTCCAGATACTGAGTCCACGTCCACAGCTCCGCCTTCACGTCTCCGCCTTCAACCCAAACGTGGGCAAATTATGGGATGTTCATTGCAACAGGACACCACGAGAACTAACGCTCCAATGAATTATGTCGTCAAAGGATTGAGTTAGCGCAATTTTGTGTGATCGGATGTTTGGGCTAAATGCGGCATTAATTGCCAAGTGAATATTGTGCAGCAATAAACGTGGTGACCTCAATGCTGGTTTTGAAGCGCAGTCTTTTTCTACTTTTAGCACAAGAGCATGCCAGATGAAGACAGATGTCTAAATATGCTCGTCTTCTCCCTGCTCAGCACTCAATCCGGTCCGGGTACAGTCAGCTTCACAAGTTGACGACCCCCCCCCCCCCCTCACCTCACCTCACTGATCAGACCGCTCATACTCATATTCATCTCTGACGACATGAACGTGTTAAGTGGGATTTGAATTCATTGGAGCACATTTTATTCCAATTAAGTCACATTTGTCAGCTATATAATCGGTAATTCATTTTGAATATTATAAAAACAGAATGCATAAGACAGAAGGGCCTCAGCTGAGACTCAAACCAACAACCTCTCGAATGTGAGGCAGACGCTCCAACTACGACAGCTATAGCTCAATAAATTACAATATGGTACAAAAGTTCATTTATTTCAGGACTCATACATGATCAGGATTCAAACACGACATACTGTCGTCGTTTGTTATTTCATATTCTACTTTCTCGATGGTGAATTTGCGGTTTTCGTTTGCTGTAATGTATATGAAAAAACATGAAACATTTCACTCTCGGTGTGCGTAGCGCATCTCTCATACGAGTTTCAGTATGTAACTTAATGAAGCTTTTGACAGCCTTCTCATGGATTGAGATGCACCTGTACATCGCCGTGCTGCCCGATCGATGAACAGTTGCACACAAACTCATTTAAAAAAAGAAACGAAACCTCTCTGGTGGAGGCAACGACGGCGTTGTTCTGCTCCAGCGGGATCAAGTACAGTAAACAAAAAGCAAAACAAATAACATAATAATAATAATAATAAAAAGCATCAAATGGTAAGCATCCCTACCTGCCCGGATGTATCTGCCATCTGCTTTCAGATCTTCCATTTTGTCGTCCTGAGAAAAAAAGATGAGATACATTTGCAAAGCTGTTCCAACACTGTTCTGAAAATGAAAAATGTGTCGACAGCCTTCAAGTTGCCAAAGGGCACGTTAACGCGTGTGTGCAAATGTCGGCGAGGTTTTTTTTCTTTCGTCCTTTCTTCCTCATGTAAACTCTGTTTTAGGTCTCCTTACCAATTTTACCAATGAGAGAAATAACAATGTTTGGTTTAAACATCGGCGGCACAACTGGTTAGCACATTTGCCTCACAGTTGTGAGGACCCGGGTTCAAACCCCGGCCCCGCCTGTGTGGAGTTTCCATGTTCTCCCCGTCCGTGCCTGCGTGGCTTTTCTCCGGGCACTCCGCTTTCCTCCCGCATCCCAAAACATGCATGCTAGGTTGATTGAAGACTGAGCGCGAATGGTTGTTTGTTTCTATGTGCCCCGCGATTGGCTGGCAACCAGTTCAGGGTGTGCCCCGCCTATCGCCCGAAGATCGCTGGGATGGGCTCCAGCACGCCCGCGGCCCGCGTGACGATAAAGCAGTATGGAAAATGGATGGTGGGTTTCAACATTCTTAAAGGCCATATCTCGTCCAATTATATTAAGGAAAGGATAACATCCATGTATGATGAGTCTTTTCCTCATGCTCTATTATAAAAATGGTGCACTGGTCTCAGTATCACGGATAATGTAACACATTTATTTTCATATATTTTCATTGATTTTATGTTTTATCTTCTTATTATAAGGTGTGCTTGGGTGTCTTGAAAGGCGGAAAATGTATTATTATCATTATGGTATTACGATTACATGTTGCTTTTGCATGCTTTTGGGGGCGCAGTGAGCAGTGGCTCATTTGCGTGAGACAGGACCGCCCCGTCAAAAGAGACTAATTTCTGCAAGGTTAGAAAAAGAAGGTAAAAAGTATGCTGTAATTATTGATGTACGTCACAGACATGCTGCTTTTATTGGGGCGCTTAAGAACTGTTTTGAACTGTGGGGGGAAAAAAAAAAAAGCAGAATATTGTATGTCTCTTTTAAGTTTGCCCGTATATTGGCCAAAGAAGGGTTAAAGAGTCTTTGGGAATCAGTGCCGTATTCATGCGGCCCGAATCCAAGAATAGGAACAAACCCCAAAATGTTACGTGTGAGTGATGTCAAAATAAAAACTCCCACCATGCCCTCCATGTCAGAGTCTTCGTCAGAGGGACCCAGGTATTCCTTCCTCTTCCTCTTCCTCATGGGCTTCAGCTGATCAGCATTCAAAGAGGAGACCCTCGCACCTGCTGGGACCTTCTCCACTCCAACAATCCTCCTGAGGGACCACGGAAGGAGTCGAACAGCATGTGACTCCCGAAAGTGACTGAGTGAGGGAGGGAGGGAGTAGCAAGTGCATCGACGTACTTGTCCACCAGGGGCTCTCTGCGTAGTTCCTCTGTGTAAATCCTCTGAGCTCTGGGATCATAGGTGCGCTGGCCCAGTCCCGTCTGGAGCTCAGATTTGACCTGCAGTAACCTTTCTGGCTCCACACCTGCGCCGCTCACGGAGACCACACGAGCCGACGCATCTGAAGAATAACCAAAAATGAACAAAACCGGTGATAAACGGCAGACTTGAGAATTTCCGAGTACCTCCAAATTTGAATGAAAAATGCAATACCATCTGATTGACCTAAAATTGTATTAAAATTGATAAAAAAGAACCTTTTGAGGCCATCACTTCAATGAAATGAGTTAAGTAACTCTCAATGAGACTTACGCACCTGTCGACAGGTGCAGTGTTTTGGCTTTCAATCATCCATCTTCTCCTCACGAGGGTCGCGGGCTGCCGGAGCCCATCCCGGCTATCGTCGGGCAACAGGCGGGCTACGCCCTGAACCGGTCGCCAGCCAATCGCGGGGCACACACAAACAAACAACCATTCGCACTCACATTCACACCTACGGGCAATTTAGAGTCTTCAATCAACCTAGCACGCATGTTTTGGGGATGCGGGAGGAAAGCGGAGTGCCCGGAGAAAAGCCACGCAGGCGCGGGGAGAACATGCAAACTCCACACAGGCGGGGCCGGGATTTGAACCCCGGTCCGCAGAACTGTGAGGCAGATGTGCTAACCAGTCGCCCGCCGTGCCAGCGGCTTTAAATCAATCTATTGAAAATCAATTCATCTTTACCACTGAGAGTGCAACTTTTCGTTCTCTCCGACGACAATTTTGACGCAGCATTCCATTCTGCAGGTGTACCTAATGAAGTGACTAGCACACTGTCAGTGTCACACGAGAGACGGCAGCTCTGCCGACGTCAATATGTGCTGTCGCCACATTTCGAGGAGAGCATGGCACACAAAGACAACACATGCCTTTGTCATAGTGTGAACTGGAAATCAAAAAGAAACTCTTCATGAATTCTGTATACTGTAAATGCACTTGACCTTTTACTTGACTGCGTGACGCACTTTATGCAGAAAGTCCCTATCACGCGGTCAAGCCTGCCGGACGTATTTAGGAGTTTACTGTGAAGTACACTGGTTAAATGATCAAGCAAACAATGACGTGAGCTAGTTTGCCAGCTACCGGCGGCAAGATACGATCATTGCAATATTTTTCCGCCCTGACTGCTCAACATGAGCGTGGAGATTCTCAGTCCTCCGGGTCACCAGGACTGTTTTTGTCTGTTGCTGCTTTCAGTTCTCAAATTTGAAGTGTGGAGTCCTTCGATGCCCGAGTGGGTTTGTTCCGTGCATATGAATCAGTCGTTCACTCATCTTGTCGCAAAACAGCTCTCTCGGGCCACTCTTCCCGTTGAATGAGGCGCTCTTCGGGGGGAGAGATGTCAGGACATAATTATAGGCAGCCGATAGATGATGCCTCAAACCTTCTCCTCTCTTTTCTACTTCGACACAGATGGCGTCTTTTATCGAGAATTTGGCTGTTGTTGTCCTCCAATGAATGTCAATTCTTCTTGAGATGCAAATGAACCGGTGATTCTGGACACAAAGAAGCCACCCGCCGACGTTGCGCCATGTGTCTGTGCAGTGGCTGCTTAGTCTATCCAATGTAGCGGCCCATTGCACTCCTCACTGCGCTGCACTACGTACCCAATATTGCGGAGTTCGCTTCTGGGGATTTTGTCCTTGGGGTCAACCAACTTTTGTCTGAGGAGGTTTGAGCCATCACCTGTTGTCCGCCTATGACAATTTCCTGACGTCTCTCCCCCAAAAGAGCGCCTCATTCAACGGGATGAGTGTCCCGAGCGAGCTGTTTTGCCACAAGACAAGCGAACAACTGATCGGTATAAAGGACGGTGGTTTTGCTGAACACACCAAACAACAACACCACCACCGTTTTGTTGACCACTCCCATCAGACACATAAATAGAGGGAGTCCACACCGAAAACGTTTTGCATTTAAGGTGAAACCTATTCAACCGACAAAAACAGTCCACTTTCCTTGATTCAAACTTTGCGGAAGTTAAATCTACATTGCTCAACTTAGGGAAAAGACATACCGTACATGACTGCAAAATAACATAAACCATTTGTTTTTCTTTTGAATACTGCCACGTTGTATACTTGATACAGATCAATTCATTCAGTTAGAAAATGTGCATCAGAGCAAAGTTGTTGCTCTACCGTGCTACTAATATCTGCTCAATAGCTAAAAATGTATTTCAGCTGTTAAATTTCATAATTGACTCATTGTATTTTGACTGTGGGGATGTATAACGTGGTGGTTGGGCAAGAAATTTGAATGGATTGCCCCACCAGTGATTCCTTTTTTGTGGTCACGAGTTAACGCTCCTAACATTTGATTTCTAGACATTATACTCAAAGCGCAAAGAGCCAAACTGTTGCGTCTTTGTACTGGCTTACCTGGCTGGTCCAGCGGGGAGCTTTCTGCATTGACCGATCTGGCAGAAGTCCCTGCTGCGGGTTCATCGGTGGTGCCGGGGGTCCCTGGAGTGATCAATGTACTCAAGGCTCCTACATCACTGACGCAGAACTACACAATTACAGAAACAAAGACGCATGCGCACTATTATCCATTTCTGTTTCGTTTGTTTGTAGTAATCTTTGCGTGCCATTTATTCCTTGTGTAGTTAACGCCCATGTTGTTTGCTAATGCAACGTCCGGCACCCGACTGCTTTATTACGTCTTGTATTTACGTGTATTTGTTATTTGTTGAATGAATGAAAATGGTTGTTGTCTGCTGGCATTTGAATGATGTTCAACTTGCTTAAACGAGGAGTCACTACAGAGTTCCGCGACAACTCACATCCATGAAGCTGTGACAAATTCTCGTAGTTCACCTTGAGGTTACTCCCGGGCAGGATGGCCATCCCTTCCTTCCATTCGAGGACATGGACGATGCTACAAGCCCCCGCCACCTGCGCCGTCAAAGTGGGTTTGACGGCTTTGCTCGGGTCCGTCGCCGCCACAGTCGGCGCCAGCTCCACTTTTTGATGGGCCGGGGCCGGAGCTGTAAATGAGTACGAACGTGCATGAGGGGCAAGTAGGAAGCCCACCGGCTCCAGAAGATGCATTCATAGATACAAAAATATATACTGTAAATCAATTGTGGATTGATGTCTCAAAATCCTCGCCGCACTATTTTAGGAGTAATTTGCTCCCGTCTGCGTCTGTCCTGCTCAAGCCGACTTTCCTTTTCCATTTCCTTGCGGTGCGGTGTATCGATCAAAGCCCTTTGGCCATGTTGCTATGGAAACAGTAAGGTGAGCAAGTGGAGTCGTAACAATTTTTGTACTGCATATTGGCACAAAATATAGTGACCCACAAATTCTGCCAAGCAACAACTGGCCACTTCGAAAGAAGGTTTGGGTTCAATTGGCTTGAAGTCCTCAAAGCGCTTTATTATGAACATGTCCCTTTTCCACTGCACTACTCAGCTCTGTTAGTAAGTATGAAAATGTTTTACTGTCTGTAGAACGTCGGCAGGTTTGGTATGTGGCGGTTGTCAGAAGCTAACTCTGAGACGTTTATTAGCTAACGCTAATCTGTGTAACAACACTGCAGCTCTCCGTGTAGTCCGCCTTTCACTTATAAGCAAATGAAATGACAGATCTTTGCTTGGCCGAACTGCCAAGTCACGAGTGGAGAAAGTCAGCGTGTGGGCACATTTATGCACATTTTTCTTAATTATTATAAACCGCTTTCTGGGAATAATCAGCGAACCAAAGATTTATATGGTCGTATAATTTCACATTTTATAGGTAGGTAGGCATTCAATGCAGCCCTATGGGGGGCCACAAGCCAGTGCAAAGTGTAGGCCGGTCCCAAGCCCGGATAAACGCAGAGGGTTGCGTCAGGAAGGGCGTCCGCCTTCAAACTTTGCCAAACAAATATGAGCGTTCATCCAAAGAATTCCATACCGGATCGGTCGTGGACCGGGTTAACGACTGACAGATGACGTTAGACTGGAATCCCCGTGGACCATGATGTTCTGCAGTGAAAGCAGGGAGCAGGTGGAGGAACAGTTAGAAAGATGGAGGCATGCGCTGGAAAGCAGAGGAATGAAGATTAGCCGAAGTAAGACAGAATATATATGTGCATGAATGAGAGGGGCGGTGGGGGAAGAGTGAGGCTACAGGGAGAAGCGATAGCAAGGGTGGAGGACTTTAGATACTTGGGGTCAACCGTCCAGAGCAATTGTGAGTGTGGTCAGGAAGTGAAGAAACGGGTCCAAGCGGGAAGGTGTCAGGTGTGTTATGTGACAGAAGAGTCTCTGCTAGGATGAAGGGCAAAGTTTAGAAAACAGTGGTGAGGCCAGCCGTGATGGACGGATTCGAGGCAGTGGCACTGACGAGACGACAGCAAGCAGAGCTGGAGGTGGCAGAAATGAAGATGTTGAGGTTCGCTCTCGGAGTGATCAGCTTGGATGAAATTAGAAATGAGCTCATCAGAGGGACAGCCGAGGTTCGATGTTTTGGAGACAAAGTTGGAGAGAGCAGACTTGGATGGTTTGGACACGGTCCAGAGGCGAGCGAGTGAGTATATTGGTAGAAGGATGACGAGGATGGAGCTGCCAGGCAAGAGAGCGAGAGGAAGACCAAAGAGAAGGTCGAGGGACGTCGTGAGGGAAGACGTGAGGGCAGTTGGTGTTAGAGAGGAGGATGCAGGAGATGGGAGGCTTCCATGGAAAAGGATGACGCGCTGTGGCGACAAGCCCAAAGCAAAAGAAGAAAGACAGGTAGGCAGGCATTCAAGAGACCCAACTATTTGGATACAAGCAATAAAAAAGTACATTTTCCATGATACAGGATGTCTCTTTTGAGCCTTTTACGAGGCCCAATTGCGAGTCGAGCTACTCATTTTTGAATCAGGGACGATTTGAAGTTTGGTCAGGTGTTGCCGGCTATCAACTGGTTTCGTGAGAGTTGGAATCGAACCTTGTATGTGGACTTTAGGTTGTACAATGACGTTGTCACAGTGTCGTCACCTGGTAAGAGCAGAGCTGCGGTGGTGTGCGTCTGAGGCCGAGGTTTCTTAGCCACGCTCTCCACCCCGCAGAGGAGGACGCCCTCGCCGGGCGAAGAGGCGGGCGGGCCCACGTGGCCACAGTCGGGCTCTTTGGGCGGACACTCCGTGTTGACTTTGGCACTCATTATGGCGGCCCTGTGCTTTACTTTGGAGTGCTGAAACCCAAAAAGCACAAGGACTTTACATTACCTTTCTTTGCTCAACTTGCGTATGAAGCACGTGACGTCCACTTTAAATTGACCAAACACGCTTGCTTGCCCAATAAAGGACTACTTCACTCGTGTTCAAGGTTGTGCACGATACCTGACAGATCTAAATACAAGAGCTCCACACAAAAATGCTCACTTTTGATGGATAACAGCTTTGACTTGCACCTCTCACAAAGCCAAATACAGTGAAACCTCCAACATCTTACTTTCCTAAAGCCATACAACAGTCAATTTTTCATTAAAAAATGAGCTGCAACATAACAAACCATTTCCTGTGGGGGGGAAAAAAAAAAGATTTTCTAAACATGAACAAATGTGAGGTTGACCAGCATTCAAGAACAGATTGTTTTGGACATTTGAGATTGTACTCTATTGAAAATTAGCCAAGACCCAGAATGCATGAAATTGTCTCTTGAAAGGCTCACAGCCTCTTCGAAGGTGAAATTGAAGCGCTACTACATTTTCAACTTCCATGGTCACGTTCAGGTTCTTTTGGCTAAATGTGCAGATGATTACAGGCTGCTTAGTTTTGATTGACACTGTAAGGGACACTTTTGAATTACAAAAATGTGTTTGTGTCATTGGAGTTGCAGTTTGCAGGCATTCCGGTTATGAAATTAAGAGCGAGGATAATAATGAACTGAAGTCATTAATGCGCCATAATCAATGTCACTATCTCAGTCCCAAAAATTGCCTAAATTCAACTCTCCATATGTAAAGTCGCTACAGTATTTACGTGTTTTATTTAGTACGATGACGGGACACAATGTCAATGTCTGACTTTAAAACAGCCATTACTTACTTATTCCAATAAAAGATGACAAGATGACAATTGTACAAATTTCATGTAAAATGGCGAATGTGAAAAGCTTAATGTTAAATACCAGTCCCGAATATCTCAAAACGACTCAAAATTAACGATGGGACCCATTACTCCGGTTATTAAAAATGATTTAACATCGTAATAACGTTAAGGGTTTGTGTGTACAGCAGAAACAAAGCGGTGTGCACTATTTCCAACTAATTAAATCAATTACGACAATTAAACCGGTGCCATTTTCTTCAATTTATGCTAAACGCTGAGTGGGTGATGGTGCCCTTAATGAAGCTAAAACGACTCACCGCTTCAGAAACGCACAAAACGGGAAATACGTTGATATGAGATGTAATGTTGTCACAGTAGCACGTTACGCCGACACAGGACACCACAAAATGTTGAGCTAATTCGCGGCTGCGGGTCAATTTTGCAAGTGAAAATTTGGGCTTACCAGCTCTGCTCTCCTGCGGCCCCCGGGCTCTCACTGCGCATGCGCCGAGGCATCAACCAGTCGGCGCTCCAAGGGAGCCGCACCGCTTTGTGACGGTCCAGACCGGATTCGGTCGACTTCAGCCACACTCGGCTACAACATGGGGAGACTTTTTTTTTTTCTTTTTCTTTTTTTTTTTTTAAACACAGCATCCGCCTTTTAATCGAAATCGCTTGTCAAGCGCCACTAGTGAGAGCTCGCTTATACTATGCACTTAACAGGATGTGGGTGATGGCGACACAGCATTAAACGCTTCACAGACCAATGCGTGAGTTTTAAGACCTTTAATTAAACACACAACCCTTTTAAAAAAAAAAAAAAAAAAATAATTGAGTTGCTAGTATGAAAGGGAAAAAAAATGCACAAGGAGAATAAGTCCACAAGTATACATTCCAAACTCAGCTCTATTTAAGTTCAAAGGTAACAACATTCTGCCACCTTTATGGTGAATTTATTTAAAAAAAAAAAAAAAAAAAAAAAAAAAAAAAAGCATTTCTTTTAACAGTTCTATGTGGAAAGGAAGTTAAGGAAAGAAAAATCACACGCAAGCTCCTGAAATGTCTTAAGTACTGTTTTCTGGAGAGACCGCGATGTACATCGACTTTGTCAACGGTGCATTGAAGTTCTAAGGAAACCTGACCCATTCTCCACAAGGATTAAAGATTGGATTTGTTTTTTGGAGGGTGGGAGACCAATGCATACAACAAGCACAACCCTGAAAAATCAAAGTTACTTTATTTGAACATCTATTTGGAAACCAGTTGGCTGTGTAGCCTGTCTTACTGCAGCGAGAAGAAAGATTTAAAGACCGATGTGGACAATCCGGGATGCAGAAACCAGCATGTCAACACTGCTCGCTATGTACAGCCGAGGACTGGCACTCGATGTGAAGTTCTGTACTAATCCTGAGAAGCCGATCTAGACCGCGAACGAGATCTCGAACGGGAGGCCGAGCGCCTCTCTCCGGACGGGGACCGGCGGTCGTCCTCGCGCGGGGAAGGGGAGCGCGATGCGGATTTGGGCTCGCGGTCGTCGTTACCATTCTCTACGGGGGAGGCCGAGCGACTGCGGGACTTCTCGTCAACCTTCTCCTTGGATCGGGAACGGGAATCCCGCTCAGACTTCACCTTGGAGCGGCTCTTCGAGCGGGACTTCGATTTGCGCTCGGGGGATCGGGACGGGGATTTGGACTTCGATCTCGAATGGGATTTGCGGTTGCGAGAACGCGACTTGCTCTCGCCTGACTTGGAGCGAGACTTCCTCGCGGATCTCTTGTTGCTGCGCGAACCGGACCTGCAAGTGTCAAGAATCAACAGATGAACTTTCCAATATTCACTCTCTTTTCTTCAGTCGATAAAATGTAAATGCGGTGGAACTTGAAAGCCACAAAAGTTGTACATCTGGAAACGTTAAAAATGACCCGCGCCATCATGTCGACCTGGTGTGGCAGTAGTGCACTCTGTATATCTCTCGAGCTTATTTACTCTAAACGCACATTTTTGCAAAGAACAGTCAGTCTTAACCGGGCAGCGGTGCCAAGATAAGAAAACAAATCTCAAATGAAAGTTCCCAAAGTAACCAGAATTGCTTTCAAAGCAACAACGGTACAGCAGTTTAAATGTAATATTACCGTTTCTTGAACTACGACCGTACAACAGTACAGATTGTATTTTGGAATTATTGTCTGTGCATTATTTCGTCTTGAAATTGTAACCAAGGATCAACATCAGAAGAGCCACGGCGCTGCCAATCAAACAATGACTCTTCTCACCGAGATTTGGATCTGGAGCGACTCCTGGAGCTTCTGCTCCTACGGCTCCTGCTGCGGGAGCGACGGCGGCTTCGAGACCTGCCAAAAGGCAATATATATATATATATATATCTCATTTCATTTTGGGGATCCACCAAAAACAAAAAGAGTGGTGGGAATGCAGTCCAACCTGGATCGGCTGCCAGAATAGGACCTGCGCCTGCGAGGCCGGTCCGGCACCAGACGAATCTTTCTCCCATTAATGTCCGTCCCGTCCAACTTGTCAATAGCGCGCTTCAGATCTGACTGGCTGCGGAACTCGATCACTCCCTCGTTGGCGCACTCCTTGTGGGCGTCGGCGTAAGTGACCTCGCCCGCCTGACGCATAAAATCCTGGAGAAGACGGCAGAGTGAGGCCAGCGGCACTGAGGAAAAGACGACGGCCGGCCGGCGGTTGACGTCGTACCTTGAGGTCCTGCCAACTGCAGCGGCTCGACAGGTTTTCCACAATCAGACGATATTCGGTGCGGACCGGGGGTCCGTACTTGTCTCTGCCCGTGCGGCTCCGGCTGCCGTAACCGCTACCTTTAACAACAGCATGCGGACAGTCAGCAATACAATCGTGGCTTAAAACACAAGTTGGCCAAGGTTGTGATAGTGCCTTGCCTGATATGAGGATAAATTAAGTGTGCATTTAATGAAAAAGGGTCACGCTGGTGCCATAATTAAATCACAAGGCATCAGAGCCAGTGCGTGAGCTTTACAAAGTTCGGATCTCTGTGCATTTGGCGGTTGACCTCTGTCGCAAAGAACACTGCGGCTTTCCCCGACAATACAAAGCCTTTTTCTTACTCCGGTTTACGGCATTTTGATTTAGCTGCACAAAACAAAAAGGACGGATGCTCTTTCAATACCTCCAAACCCTGCAACAGACAGACAGACAGGAGGCATCCATATGGTTGGATCAAATTTGGATAAGAACGGGGCTAGTTGACAATGGTTTAGTTTTCTACTTTACTCACAATATGAATACGATTGCAAGTCGATTACTAGAGGCGCTCCGCGTGTGTTTGCTGTCAACATAGAAACCAATGGCAATCCTCACCATCACCCCTGGTCTATTGGCAAAAGGCTGATGTCATCATGGCTTCCGGTTAGGTCAGCCAAGGATCAAGGGGGGGGCAAAGGTCACACACACATTGTAAAGGTGAAAGCCAAGGCCAAACGGGACAGGCAGTCATCTTAGCCAGTCATCTTTAGCCTCAATGGACTCTCAGCCTCAGCCCGCAACTGGACTCTTTCAAATTGAAACATCAAGGACTTTGTTAATGTCGAATAATAAAATAGAGATGCCAAAGTAAGAAAAAAAATTAAAATAAAAAAAAAGAGATGTACACATCACATGAAAATATTAGTCTACTACAGGTGATCCAACATAAATGACCCTGGTGTGGTTTCAGTGACTGATTGTGAGGTACACAAAGCCACACAATTTGGAACTGTCAAATGGTGTAACGAAGAGGTTTATACAAGCTCCTTTCTAAGGCCACGATAGCTTTTAGTATCTAATCGAGAGTCTCCGTTCCCTGGTTCCAGGGTGTGTCTCGCAAATTGTTGTCCCTCCCAAACAAATGACACAAAACAAGTGTAACAAAGTGTGACAAAGGGCAGCGTGAACTTGACAGGGAGGCGCAACAACTCGCAAGTTCTGTCGTTGATGATCCAAAACAAACAAAAAAAAAAATAAAAATCAATCAACTGCTCATACGGGTGAGCACCACGTGGGGCGACAGACGAACGCTTGAAACTAAACTGAAAAATGTAGGTCTGTATGGACAAGCCAATACAGTGGAACCTCAAAAATCCGATTGAGGAAAGCCTGAATTGCTTTCTCAGTGATGCAGTGCACGGGTGAAGTTCGCTTGCGCCAAGGTCTCCACGTGCCGCGGACATGTTAAAATGCCTTCTGTCTAGCCTCTGGGCTCTGCTTCCACGAGTCGACGCGAGCAGCCGCCGCCGCCGATGACGACGAAAGCCAAACGCCGAAAGGAACGCGCGGATTCATTGTTGGGCCAGCAATGTGTGGCAGGATGAAGGCTGGCTCACTGCATGCAACCAATTTGTCCCAAACAATCATTGAATTCCACCATGGCAACTAATATGCTGTGAAATATGTCAAATTATTTTTAGCCTTGGAGTGTTTTGACAAACATTGTTAAGACACCTGGAAAATATATCTACTAAATTTTAACTTACGAGCCAAACCAATTTCTCGGAATGACAAAATGTCACTCCTCTAAACATGCAAAACTACTGCAACTCTTTATTTTGATAATTGATTATTTTTGGATTCCAAAATAATTTTCATCTCTTTATTCAAAAACAGTACATTATTTCAAATTGACAGTTAAGAAAATGCACAAAAAGAATATGATGACGATTGAGTTAGTTGAGATTTGGTCGGTAGCGTTTCAGGAAATAGGCAAAAGTGTTGATTAGTCTTTTCCAAAGTAAAAGCAGATGTTTGCAAATGTCTCATTTTTATTTTTCACAAAGGTAATCAGTCTGCTTTCATGAACGCTGAAAATGTTTACCGTTGAGAGGCTTATGTTGCAGAGGATTTGAACAATTTTAAGTTTAACAATATCTCTAAACGATTAATCCATTGCCAAAATAGTTGATTGTTTTAGATGATCAATTGGTGGTTAATGACTAGATTAATTGTTGCACCTCTAAAATAAACCTAAATACTGAAGCAGCAGAGTGGCAAATTATGAATCACTGCCAAAACATTTGGTCACATGCGGTTAGCGGTGAATATTAGGCATGCCTATGCGAAAACGAGTTTGTAAAATCAACATTTCAAAAAACATCCCCAACAAAGCGACCTTTGAGGTTCCACTGTACCAATCAAACTCAAATGATAAATTCTCTTTATTTCAATTTAAATTATTGTACGTACTGTGATACTAAAGTGCAATCCAACGAACTAAATATGTCATTCTCACTGCATTAAATAAGCAAGCTTGCGTAATACTTAAATTGAGAGAACGTTTGGGGTAGAACGTTAGAATTTCATTTAAATAAAATGAACGAAGCGTTCTGTCAAATCTTGTAGTTTAGCGTTTGTTAGCAAGCACCAGAAAACAAACGACAAACACTGTGTGCGGTCCACATTCACAGTTCCGCCGAGGGGAGCGTATTGGAATGTAACAGATTGCACTTACTGCGCCCATCACCCCAGCTGCCCCCACTGTAGCTATCCCGGTCCCGCCGATGCCCGCGGGCATGCTCGACGATCACCCTCTCGCCGCACAGATCCTTCCCGTTCAGCTCGTACACGGCGTCGTCGGCATCCCGGTTGTCTTCGAACTCCACGAAACCGTATCTGTCGACATGAGACGGCGTCAAAAAGGGGGAAAAAAAGAAGGAAAATGTGACCCCCCCCCGAGGAGAAGAGGGGGGGGGGGGAGAAAAATCGAGGCGCCTTCGTCATAAGCTAAGCCAAGTTAGCATTGTAGCGAACACCATCCGCCGCCATATTGGCCATGCGGCGTTTGCCTAAAACGTGACATTTAAAAGTTACGAAAACTAATTTATAGTGTTGTACACTATACACATAACACAAAACACGCACTTAAACACACCAATGTTTGTATTTAACATAAATATTGCCAAAAGCGCGCTTGAGTCGAGAGTACCCGGAGGATGACAAAAAGAAAAAAAACAGCTCGCCTCCGACATTTTGGTTCACGTTGAACCAAGCAAGGGCCAAACCTCGTCTCACCCGTTTTTTAAATCGACTTCCAAGAGCTTGCCAAAGCTGCCGAAAAACCGCTGGATGTCCTTTTCGCGGACGTGGTAGCCAAGTCGTCCTATGTAAACGCGAGGCATGTTGAATCGCTCGACAGCCTTTTCGCGAACCTTCTTTACTGCTGCTCGTTAGCTAAGCTGGAAAAAAAATGGTGGTCGGTGACGGTGAAGGAGGTGACGTCAGATTATTTTCCGCGGCCGCGGGCTTTGGCTCATGACGAGCCAATCAGAGTGTAGCAAACGACGGATCACTTCCGGCAACAAATCTTCACATTAAAAGACAATTTCGATTGAAATCAAACCTAAAAGAAGCACGTCAAACGGCAGTTAAACAGTTGACTAACCGTGGTTCTCAAATGTTTTGAACCAAGTACCACCTAAAAAATACTTCACTCTCCAAGTACCAACATTCATATAGTAGCGTACTAGAGTAGGCCAAGTGTTCAAAAAAAAAAAAAGGTGTTATTCCTAAAAAGTGGTTAATATTATTGTAAGCCACTCCAACAGTTTGAACACACTGTGATTAAAAATATATAGGGGAAAAAAAAGACTTAGATGATGATTCAATTAAAATGTATTGCAGAAAAATATGTAAATAAAAATGTACTGAGACAAATGTTGAAAAAGAAATATTTTTTAAAGATTTAATTCAAATATATTGAACAGAAAAGTTCAAGTTAATGCAGCCCTATGGGGGGGCACAAGCCAGTGCAAAGTGTAGGCCGGTCCCAAGCCCGGATAAACGCAGAGGGTTGCGTCAGGAAGGGCGTCCGCCTTCAAACTTTGCCAATCAAATATGAGCGTTCATCCAAAGAATTCCATATCGGATCGGTGCTAGATGGTGGAGTTGATGAATGACGGAAATGAGAGGGAAGGGAGAGTAGAAGAGGCAAGTGTGGTGGACCAGGAAGTGGCAATGATTAGTAAGGGAGAAGTTAAGCCCAAAGGAAAAGAAGAAGAACAGAAAACGGAACTGTACTCGGACTGTGATTCTTGCCCGCACACCACTAAGCGCACGTGTCAAACTGGTTCCGGTCTGCCACATCACTTTATGTGGCCCGCGAAAGCAAATCATCTTGCAAAAATATCTAAAATTGCAAATTGATTGCACTTGCAATAACCTTAAGATATGACAAGCATTTTTTGTTATCAATCCCCCTTTTAAGAGAAATTTGACAATAGTTGACAAATGTTCTTATAGGCTTCTGATTTCAAAAAATTGTGTATATTTAATTCTCAGGTGCTAATTAATTTATATGGGATGACGGCCCCCCCAAAATGAGGAAGGGCGCTCAGTCGCTCATATTGAAAATAATAACTTCAAGTTGTTGTTGTTTTTTTTCCACTTGTCCCAGTTAACGCCCCTCGGTGTTTCAAAAATGGTTTTGTTGATATCGTCTTCATGACTTGTAGTAATTATGGCAAGCAGTAAATCCGTTTCATCATGCACATACAAATGATGTATTTTTTCATAATTCGCAATTCCCCCGATCGTGGGACTTTTAAACGTTATCTTACGTTTGAAAGGATACTCTGAAGCCGTGATTCTCAAATGGTGGGTCGCGGACAGGTGGTCAAAATTACAGGCAGTCCTCACAGTTTACAACAGTACCGACGTCCAACGTTTCGACCTTACAGGTGGCATAGAAGGCACACTCAGCACTGTATTTCTTTTTGTTTTTCCTACAAATATGTATTTTAATTTCAACACATCTTTTCTCTCCAATGTATTTCCAACTCATCCCCCTTTTTGGTTCCACTGTTAACTCTTCAATCCAAGCACAACTACTCTTCCTAATAGGATGTGTTGGATTGGTGTGAATGTGAGCGTTTTGTCTGTGTGTGCGCTGTCACCGGGGCTACAGCTCACCCGCCATCCTGAGGAGAAGCGCTTTCGAAAATTCACGCACATATCCATACTGTCATTTAAAAGGCGTTTTAATAACCCTTCCCCTTTTGTTTAACACTCCATCCACATCGTCTGGAGGCAAACTAGGGAGAAGAAAGACGATTCAACTTTTGATAAATCAGATTTTATTGCAGGAATCAACAATTACAGCAAAAAAATGCAGAGGGTCGAAATAATCCAAATGCATCCGACGACGTAGACGGCAGACATCTGGCCTCCTGCCCGCTCGGGGCAGCACACCATTATCAAACCCAATCCACTTGCACTTCAATGCATCAAGTCCTTTTTTTAAAAACAGAGGAAGCTTCCTGCCTGCCACAGCTTGGACCCTTCTGAGGAGAGAGGGGAAGCCAGGAGAACGGAGGAGGAGGCCAACCAACATGCGGTGGCCCTTCAGTTGGCTTTGGCACGGAGCTGCGCCCTTTTGCCCGTCACCGCCTGGAAGCCGGTCTTGATGCTAGCGACGGAGCAGCGCGAGTGGCACGTCTCGCACTGCAGGAAATAGAGGCGAGTGTCCTTCTGCAGGATGGTCTCGGGGGAGCGGCAGGTGTGGCACGTCACATACTCCTCTGCGGGGTGGGGGGCAAACACCATGTAAGCACAGCGTATTTCACCGGACATCCTTTACATTGTGTTCCACGACACTTGTTCAGCAGACGACCAGCTCCGATAATTATTCATATTCCTTATTTACCAACACCCAACATGCTCGGCAGATGCAAAGTGTGGAGACAAAAAAACAGCAAAACTGCTTCTGAAGTGAGTTTCAATTAAAAATACCATATACACAGAGACCTACTGCAGCACTAATTACAGCAAACCCTTGTTTATCACAGGGGCTACATTCCAGAAAACCCCCGCAATAAATAAAATCTGCGACGTAGCTACCGGGTCTTGTATTATTCTATGAATTCATAAGTTTCATTGTGGTGTGAAAAAGTGTTTGCCCGCTTCCTGATTTTTTTTATTGGTTTGCATGTTTGTCACACTTAAATGTTTGCCATCATCAAACAAATGTAAATATTAGTCAAAGACAACAAGTGAACACAAAATGCAGTTTTGAAATGGTTTTCATTAAGGGAGAAAAAAAAAAAATCCAAACCTACATGGCCCTGTGTGAAAAATGGATTGCCCCCCGTTAAAACAGAATTGAACTGCGGTTTATCGTGCCCGAGTTCAATTTCTCTAGCCACACCCGGGCCGGGCCTGATGCTGCCGCACCTTTTCTCAATTCACTTCGATAGGACCTGCCTGGCGAAGTGAAGCAGGACAAAAGATCCTCAAAAGCTAGACATCATGCCGAGATTGAAAGAAATTCAGGAACAAACGAGAGAGAAATTGTGGAAAAGTTTATAAAGCCATTCCTAAAGCTTTGGAACTCTACCGAACCACAGTGAGAGCCATGAGCCGTAAATGGCGAAAACAGAGAACAGTGGTGAACGGAAGGTTCACCAGGAGCAACCTCGTCAAAGTCCTGACCTGAATCCTATTGAGATGGTGTGGCTTAAAAAGGCGGTTCAATGTGGCTGAATGGCAACAATTCTACAAAGACGGGTGGGCTAAATTCCTCCACAGACTCACTGCACGTTATCGCAAATGCTTGATTGCAGTTGTTGCTGCCAAGTGTGGCCCAACCAGTCATTACGTTTCGGGGGCCAATCGGTTTCTCACACGGGCCCACATAGGTTTGGATTTTTTTCCTCCCTGGATAATAAAAATAAAAAAATAAAACATTGAAAACTGCATTGTGTGTTTACTTGTGTTTGATGACGGGAAACATTTAAGTGTGCAAAAAAACAACCGGGAAGGGGGCGAACACTGCACAGCGCTGCATATGCAATTCAATGCCGATGAGACACTTTAGAGGGGCGTTGATGTTTTATTCGTCCAATTGATGTCAGCATCCACACACTCCACACAGGCGTCTCAAAGGTGGGTGCGCTCTACTTGAATGACGTGAACAACACCCCATTTCTTGCCTTAAGCGTTGTGGCAACGTCATCAGTGAAACGCGTAAGGGAACCCCGAATTCATTGCGGTGACGTTTTTAACGACAGTAAGAGGCCAGACTTCGGTCGCTGGTTAGTTTCTTCGACAAGAATAAGCAATGAATTCCTCAAAATTAAAGAAGTACGGCAGATTGATCGGTTGGCCGGTGTTAAGATCCCAAGTACAGATCAAAGATGTAAACATGTTTCAAATCCAAAACATCCAATGGGATCACTTACTGATGTATCTTCTCAAGACATTTTCTATCTGTTTCTGTTGAAATCGTCCTTTGATCACGAGCTGGTTATTACCGTCAATGGAACCGCTGAAAGGACATCAAACAAATGACAGCTTTTGAAAATGGCCAACACAAAATCCAAAAAGACGCGAAATAAAGCCCGCAAAATGTAGACACCGACCTTGTTCCGAGCTCGGCCAATAGGAAAGCGAGGAGATGTTTGGGCTGACGATGTAACCTGTGGTTCAACGCACACAAAAGTACATTTGGGACATTTGTAAAAGACGAAGGCCGAGCAGGTCTTGGTCTGGATGGAAGCTCACAATTTGCAGATATCTGTGAAGTTGACAAAGGAGGTCTTTTTGGTTCCCACTCGCACCACCTGAGGGGGTTTCATCACAAATTTCCTCTTCTCTCCCGCCACCATGTCCGGGTTTTTTTCCCTCATGATGTTAAAAACTCTGTTGAGGAGCTGAAAGACAATGTTTCATCACTTGTGAACAAAGCGAGGGAAGAGTGGATACCTTCTTTTTTTCGACTTGTTTGACAATTCCAGTGTGTTAATTCACATCGCACAACACTCAATTCCAAGCAAGCAATTTTACTGGACAAGAGCCACTGTATCGAATATTTTTATAAATGGATAGGTCTAGCGATTATCCCATCGATTAAACAAGTAATCAGATCAATATTGATTTTGCATTCTCTTTGTCTTTTATGCACTCTTTCCTCCCGGCTTGACACCATTGCGCCAACTTATTTTTACACGCAGCAACATTGGTCCAAGTGGAAAATTGATCAGTGAAACGCTTCGAGACAAGGATTTTGCTTCGACCTAGTGGACCTGTTTAAATCAACCTAGATTAAATGACACATTAAGTGCACAAACAGGAGCGGAAACTCGGCCAACATGCTAACACAAGTAACAAACGTAGTCCTCGCGTCATTTGGCTTCATTTTGCATTTCCAGACGACCGTGTATACATTCTGCTGGTTGTAGCGCGCCCACTGAATGACGTGACTCTGTGTGACGTGGCCTAATCGGCATAACGGTTGCTAACTTACTGTAATTAAATTACTTTATTGCAATGAAATTACTTTAATAAATACTGTTAATGACATGCTTACTGTAACTTTCTCACTGTCCCAGCTACGTGGACGGGTGTTGTCCAGAGTTCGAGCCCGCTTGAAAATCTAATCATTGTCTCCGGTCTGTGCTGTACACCAGAAATTAAATAACTACATTTGTAAAAAAAAAAAGAAAAGAAAGTTTTGTAATACAATACGAACTAAACCACACTGTGGAGTTGAGGAAACAAACTTGCTGTATGTGAACGTAAACATTGAGTTAACACCGTAACGGACTTCCAAAGCACAAATTAAATAAACTAGCTAAAAACAAAGTACAACAACTTTTCTCTGTGCAGCCAGCTTAACAACAGTGTGCACCAAGTACACACAACGCTACACTACAGGGGTTACGGCGGTGTTGCACAATGTTATGGAATGCGCACAATAGTAGTGAGTTGGAATAAAGTGCCGTTCGTTGGCACATAGTGGACACAACATCGGGGAAGACTTCGCGGCGCTCGCTGCCCTCGTTGCGCTCCCTCCCCGGTGAGCCGAGGCTAACGATGCACGGCTAACTGCTACGTTAATCCACAACTCGGGCATTTTCCGTACTCTCGGAGCCGCGCCGATGTACATGGACTGCGTCGCCTTGTTGGCTGGAAATTGGGCTGCTCCATAGACACACGGAAGTCGTCAAAAGTGAAAGTAGACCGCCAGACGTAGAGGCGGATTAGTTTCAGCCAGCGAACGCAACACGGGCAAACCGGAAAAAGTAGTCCCGTGACAAGCAGTCGGAGGAATATATATTAGATTCCGTTTGGTGGCACTGTGAGCTCATATGGCTGTTTGTGGAATAGAGGAACACAGTTGAAAGGGTGTGATTGCGGCATTTCCGAGATGACCCCGGTTCATGTATTTGAAGACCGCGATTATTGGTTTTGATGCAGACTCGTTGCAGCCTTAATGAATCGTGCTTATAACTTTTTGCCCCTCCATTGTATGACAGCTAAGAATGTTCAAATGATACTTGACAAACCGTGTGTACACTTGACGGTTAGGTTTCATTCTGCAACGCATTTCCAGCTTTTCTTGTGGGGGAATTGTATTTTCTTTAAATATGAACAAATAGGACGTCGACCAGTGTCCGGGAAAAAGATTGCGTTCCACTGAAAATGTATCGAAATATCCATCGTCTCTCCCACAATACTGTCCTTTCATGATGACAGTGAGCATGGTTGAAAATTCCTTTCACGCGTGTGTCTTTACCTCATCATACGTGTAGTCTCTTTCAGAGCCGGCCCACGCTGGTCCTGTGGTGGAGCTGAATGAAATGCCATCATTGTTTTTCCCCTCATCATCCTCCACTGCTGGATCATGCAAAAACAATTGCATCGTTACATACTAATAGGTAATGTGTACAGGAAAATACATTTGATTCAAACAGCACCTACTCTGGATGCTTTACGTGGCATCAAATTGACAAAGGAGAGATATTGACTCATTTATAAACAACAATGTTTTGACCTTATTTACACCCACAAAAATGGAGGTTAAGTTCACTTTGTTTTCTTGACGGAATGTGTCAATAATTGACATATTTCAACCAGATATTTCCTATATCATTGTTGGTTCTCATTATCTACCAGCTAGAACATTATGGCCGCTTGCACAAGTTAACAAGACTCAATGCAAGAGCGACATCAAACATTGTCTTGACAAAGATACGAATGTTTTTCATTCATACGGTCAGAGACATTACTATGTTCATGATTGCGGCGGTTGCTGTGTTGAGCTGTTGTTCTTCTTTCAGATTTCCATGCAAGCAAGCTATTAGACACGGCTCTCTCTCTCTCTCTCTCTCTCTCTCAGTCTGGTGGAGTGCACAACTGCCGCCAGACAACTCAAGCAAATTGCAGCTCCAGCTCTTCTATCGGATGTCTTGCTATTGTGCAAGTGGCATAATCACGTGGCTTGTCAGTGTGAAGTGTACAAACGAGCGCTCATTGTTTCGCTGTCTTCATTTTTGTCTGACAGGCGTCTTCACTTTCATGACACGTGGAATACATCGAATGTATTTGTGTTCGTTTCCATCTTATGCATGTTGGTAATAAATTCAAACTGCCGATGTGTCCGATCAGTATTGTGTGCATTGTCTTGATCGGGTAAATTAAATTACCGTCATCCTTCTCAAGAGGTTCTCCTTCATCAAAATCCACTTTTTTGGCCTTCTTCTTCTTGGCAGGAAGCATCAGGTCCAGGTTGTCCTCTTCAAGAACATCACTTTGTTCTCCCTCAATTTTAAGCTCCTGGTTTGAACAAACAAGAAAAAAATGGTTTTAACTTGCTAAAAAGATGACCCTGGAACACTTCAGGAAAATAATCTGAAAGATGTCGCTTACTTTCATCCCCTCCTCGATGTCATTGTCAAAGACCTTTTTGGGTTTCTTTTTCTTTTTCTTCTGGTTGAAGAAGTTCAGGTCATTCAAATCGTCAGATGTTTCTGGAAAATAAGAAAGCAACCCTGCTTATTCTGGAGCTTCAGGGGTAGCTGTGGCCGTACATTTTAGGAGCTCAAACACACACACGACCTCCTAACCTTTCTTTCTGCTGTCCTCTTCATCCATGTCCAGGTCCTTGTCGTCGCCAGCCTCTGGTTCTGCCTCCTTCACCTCTACCTCTCTCACCTCTTCTCCTGCAATCCCATCTCCTCCTTCCTCGTCCAGCATGAAGGGCTTCTTCTTCTTCTTCTTTTTCTTGGTCATGTTGGGATCAAAAATCATCTGAAGACGACAAGTCAGAATCAGAGACCATGACGATCTTTGTTTAGATATTTGTTACAATTTTATTCCAGTAAAATGGCATTATATTGCAATTTTCCCCCCACAATATTGCAACTTAATGGTCGTAAAATCCAAACTTGACTCATGGAGAAAATAACAACTGTCTCCCAAATACAAAGGCGTTCCTGTAACAATCTAACTTTATTATGGTAATATTACAATTTGATTCTCATTAAATTACACATTACAATTTGCTTCTCAGCATAGAAATGATCCCCAACTACATAAAAAAAAAAAAAACTCACAAAACATTCTTCTTATACCATTCCACATTCATAAAGCGATACTCCAATCTGGTAGAAGTGTAATTTAATTCAAGTGAAAATTGCAATTGAATTCCAAATTAAAAAAAGCATTAGTTATAATTTAATTTCACAAAATGACCCTTTTATTTTCCCAAAACTACGACTTCTCGTAATGTTCGGTAGCTGTCCTCATGCGATTTCAATTTGATTCTCGTAATTACGATGATATTGTCGAGATTCAGTAGATTTATTCCCGCACTCGTTCCTTCTTTTCGGTGCGGCGATTCGTCACAACATCAGCCTCAACATATTTTCGCCACATATCGACGCATCTATAACGTTAACATAAGCACGTGCATTTATTTGACAGCAGCAGGGTCGTCAGTTCGACACAGGGGGAAATTACAGCATTTTGTTGTTTATGATGTGGAATATTACGGCTAACACGAAGCTAATGCTAGCTAACCTAGCCCATTGCTCATTTCCATTCGGTTTAAATTCTCCCGCAGCGGTGACAAGTCATGTAGACAAACCGTTATGAAGGGTGACTTTCCGCAAAACAATATGGCATGCGATATTCCCATAACGTCAATATTGCCGAGTTGTTTTTGCGTTATCGCGCCGTTGTTCGCGCGGCACCAGCCATGTGAGACCTACTACGGACCGGGAGGTGCCGAGGCCCAAAGTCATCCTCATCTCCTATCTCATCCTTCAACTCACACAGTTTGCCCCGTAAACGTCCACAAATAGAAAGCGTGTGGAAGACAAGGAAGCGGGATGACATACCTCATCTCCGGACATGTTTGCGAGTTGACCGGTGACTAGAAGCTGGTTACTTTTTGTTTTTTGACGGCTTCTCCACGGCAGATATCTTGCGTCAGCGGCAGAGTCGGAGTGCGCATGTCAGTGTAACATGACGTCACTTGGATGCGACGTCAGGGACGAATGTACAAAAAGTACGAAAGAAACATTTTTGACTTATTTTTTTCTTTACCGAGTGCGCCACAAAACAAGCATTTAAGTATTTGTTCATGCTACAATTCAATGTACCTGTAAGACTCCAATAGATGCCCTTTCAATTAGTAGGTAAGGACTTGGGCTTTGGTTACGAAGGGCAAATGAAAATGAAGCCTTTGCAAAGCATTGAACCATAGAGATACATAACCAATGTTATATCAAATATCTATGTAATCAACCACTAGGACCAACTGTTTCGAAAATGGGTTCATTTCTTGAAGCTTTAGTAACAGTGACCTCTCCTGGTGAAAATAAGCACTGCAGCGATTTAAACCCACTTTCAAAAAATTATATATATATATATATAGTTGATGCACATATACACTAAGACTAAATATCATGTTCTATTTACAAATAAAGATTGATGTATGTGTGTATTGTGTTATTTCCGGGAGAGTTATGAGGGGAAAATGTCATAGTTTGGGTGTGCTTGTGTAATAATGGCCATTAGCCAGTGTGAGATGGGGAACAGTCAAATGAGGAACATTATTTTTTAACACTTTTTGAATTGAGACGGTTTCTTTTTTTTTTGCTCACAACTTCTCCATATTTGGAAAATAGTCGCTCACAAGGAACAGATGATCTTTGCACACACACATGCAGAAAATGTTGTGGTTTTATTCTCTCTTAATAGTCTTTGATTATGTATCCTGTATTATATTGTCTTGTAGATGTATTTTACTGCTTTTTTACATCAGGGGACTACAGATGAAAACTAGCCTTCTGGCTAATTCTGGCTTTTTTAACCATGTGTACTTCATGTGTTTTATGAAATTGCATTGTCCCCTTTCAAATAAACTGATTAACGAATGTTTTGCTACTTGGAGCAGGTGAGAGTAAAGCAATGGCGTTAACCCATTAAGGGACAACTTTCAGTATAATAAAAATAATGCTGTTGATCCTAAGGCCCCAAACACTGAAAAAAAAAATTCACTGAAACTAATTTCTGACTAAGATGATGAAAAGATTATCAATACAACAGTTGGCATATGATGCGAGTTATACCGTTCAAATTATGTGCTTCGAAGACATTGTTTTCATCACAGACTATAATAAAACAATTACTTAGCTTGTATGTATCCACAATCAAACTACAATAAAGTAAAAAAAGAGGTCACACAAATACAAGAATTGTTTTCTTTTAATGAATTTGCAAATAATATTCTTATCTGGATAAATAAAAGATTGAAATGCATACATGCTTGCCCATCTGAAATTCCACAGTTTTCCCACAATGTAAAAAATGTACATCATGAACTTGAAACTGTAAACCACTTTTGAACTTTGAACTCCGAAACAAAATGCAACCATTGTTAAAGATGCAATAGTAGTGTGACAATCTTTCTTCAACCCCTTGTGGATGCAGTGGAAATGTGACCATCGTCGCTAGTAGTATCATTCTAACATCCTAACATTTGAAACGTAGACCTCTATTGTCAGAAATCAGGGTGAAAAGTGTTGAAATGCTCAACTTCTTCCTCTTCTAGTCGTGCTCTGTGTTTGCTGACATCTCACCTTTTGCTGCATGCTTCCCAAAACTGAAACAGAGGCTCTCTGCGACGGCAGAAGTTTCATCGTAGAAAAACAGATGCGTGGAATATTTACACCAAATAACTAACCACTGGGGAGCAGGTGTGTATTCTTTCTTTTAGGAGGGGGGCGGAGGTGTTTTAAGCCAAAGCACGCAGATCCAGAAGGAACTTGGGCTTTGAATTCAACAGAGAACTCATCTCTTTTGTGAGTGCACAAGCCATGAAAATGCAAAGTGTGCACACAGTTGATGGGAGTCCTGTCACAATGTCACACTGACCTGAACTCTGAGGGCCAGGTGCTCCTCAAATATTAGTGACTTTGCTGTATGAGCCCCCGTTGGCAAGCCTCTATCTAACTGAGCAAATGGTGGAAAGTCTAAGACTTGGGTAAAGAAAGACTACAACATGTTTGCTTTTTTGTTGGGGCGGGGGGGAGAGGAGTGTTAAATTGAGTTCAGGCGATTTCTTCCAAGACAAACAAACACACATCATCTTATCAGTCCATTCGTGCCTTCCTTCCTCAGCTCAGCTCAGCTCTGTTCTGTTCTGTTCTGTTCTGTGATCCCGGTAAGCAAGATGCATCGTGTTATGTTTACATGGCTTCCATCCCCCAGCGTTTCAGGTCGCCCATGTCGTCTTCGTCGTCCTCTTTCTTTGCTGCTGTGGTACGAAAGAAACTGAAGGTTACCAGATGAACGAGAAAAATAAAGGTATAACAGAGTGCATGCTGCATTTTGCTTTGGGGGTCAGCAGTGATGTCAGTAACGCATTACTCTAATATTACCACTTTATTTCAGTAACGAGTAATCTAATGCATAACTATTTCCAAACTGATAATCAGACTCAAGTTACTTGTCCTAGTCACCGTGTGTTACAATTTTGGCGCGCTTGAGTTGTCCAGCAAAAGTTCAGTTTGCTGAATGAGAATATTGAAATGAGCTCACTCAGTCGTTAAGTTGTTTGACAACACAATGGAAATGCCCGTGAGCTCACTACTACGCCAAACACACCCGACACTCAGACGTAAAGAACAAGAAAAGAAATGTGCAACAGAAATACGCCCCGACAGGAAAAGTCATTTACACACATATATTAGAATACTACGGGCCAACACAAACAACAATAACGATTAATGTCATTTACTGTGTACAAAAGACTCGTTTGTTTATGTTTTTTAGGCAGGCGAATTTTGCGGGTGCTATTTTCAGGGGTCTTCCGTAGCTTGAATGACAGCATGGTAGAGTGAGTGGGGAAAGAGAGAAAGCAGTAAGTTACGATATTGACAGTGACATATTTAACTTACAAAGTTAGGAGTATTTTTTTTTTTTATCTTTTCCCAGAATGTGTGTCCGTGAGAGGTTAAGTTCACGCTGCCCTTCCGTGTGTGTTCAATTTTTAAGTTTGCGAAGTACCTACCTGTTATGTGCTAAGTTAGCATGCTATGCTAAGTTCGGTGCGACGTTAACTTGGCGAGCGATATGACGTATGGTCTGGAAGTAGAGCTAATATTGTCTTAAAGGTGGACATAAATGAAGGCCTGCCGCACACTGCACATTGGGGTCGAACCTGATTGGACCATTGCTGACTCACCCCCCCGCACATTGAGCGATTGGATATACTATATGGGCGCCCTGAACAGCAAACCTATTTAGGCGTTTCAGGCTGTACGTACAGTATATTGTACTCTATCACATTTATTAAACCATAAAAAGATTGCGGGTTGCTAAGGAGAGAGGACGTGAGCGAGAACAAAAACGAGCGCCCGTTGACTTTACTGTACCGACCGCTTAGGCACATTTTGGACAAGCTTCGCTAATTCATCCACAGGAGCATTATAAATATAGTTAAGCATTGCTGTAAAACATAATATTTGATACTTTATATACTGCATTTGTATGGCTTGGTAGCGGCGCGGCAGCCGTTTTGTCTCGCGAGTGAAAGCTCATGTGTATTTTTGATTGGCTGTAATCTCCAATGTTGTGACAGCGTTCATCGTTGATTCAAATATTTAATCGCAGCGAAACCAGTGGCGGACTAATTAGCCACTCATAAAAATAGTTGCTGAACCGCGCACACTGTGGGACATTTCAGTCGGCGCATATGTCGGAATTTTGTCTAGTTCATGTTTTATTTTGGCCAGGACAACTTGAAAAATATTGTTGACCTCAAAGAGTTTCTCTCTCAAAGTTAAACAAGAACAAGCTCATTTGAAGAGGTCTCACCAGGTCTGGAAGGTAATGAAGTAGAAGGCACGTTTGGAAGGGGGATGTTTTCTGGTCCGACGTCCAGCAGATTTTTATCCAGCTCTTCTTGCTCCAGTTCTTCCAGCTCAGCAAGAAGCTCATCCTTTCAAAGACAACGAGCGACACGAAATATCAGTATGCTTTAACCAGGGTTTACATTGCACGATTCAAGTAACACAATTTGGATTTTTTTTACTCAATAGGCACAGTTGGCATATGCCCCATGGCAACGCAAATCGAAAAGAAATATGCCCAAACAACACAAATAAATCCCCCCCCCCCCCCCAAAAAAAAAATTGTTTTGCATATACTCATTAAATTGGAATTGGGTGCTTGGACCTGCAGGGTAAATCTAGCTTTGTTGCGCTAGTCCATTTAAAATACATTGTGCGTGTCTGGACATAGTTGCGAGTTGAAGTCATCTGACAGGAACTTGTAGAAAAGAGTGCATTCGCTGTTTGACTGAATGCAAGCCATTCAAAGTGAAATGAAATCCAACATCCCGGGCCCTCCGAGACACGGCGCTTCCCACCTCATCCAAATCTTCTCCAAAGCCAACAGGTTTCGAGATGGCGTCGGAGATTTCTTGGGCCAACTCCTGCTGCTCGGTGATGTCAGACATCAAGTCGTCCACCTTGTCAATGTCCCTGAAACAACAGCCGCCAATGGAAATCATAATGTGGGTTTTTTGGACATACTTGGCAAATAAAGATGATTCTGATTCTGATTGTGAGGGACATAATCCAATTTTGTATTGGCAATTGGCAATTAGGTTGGGGCATACAGTGTCATCTCCAAGTGTAAAGTATATTCAAGCAGATTTTAATACATTAGTAATGTTCGGCAAATGGATGCGTCACATGAGTCTTGTTGACTTTAGCAACTTTCAAGTGGCACTGATAATTATATACGTCATTGTACACTGAATCTGAATTTCCTATTTTTCGGGGCTTGTGGGCTGTTGTATTCCGCTTTCTTCCCGTATTTGAAAAAGTTGCATGCTACGTTCATTGAAGATACTAAAACGTACTGAGCTGTGACTGCTTTGTCTACATGTGCCCCGCGATTGGCTGGCATTTGCTCTCTCTCTTCTATCGAACTGGCTGTCACTCGACCGTTTTCCCATGTTCATGACATGTTCATACAGAATCAGTAGGCTGGACTTTTTTTTTGTTTTTTGAGTTGAACACAAAAACTTTCAATCCATCAAATGAGCAGCCGGCAGCTGTGGCTTACATGTTTTCGTGGGCCGACTTCATGGCCTTGGCAGCAAAGCCCAGGTTTTTCAGCACTTCAGTGTTGGTGTTGGCGTTCTCCAGAGCTTCTCTCTGGAACTCAATGGTGGACAACGTGCCATCGATCTGGCCCAGCTGCTTCTCGTAGCGCTTCTTTCTTTTCAGAGCCTGCAGAGCCGCTGCAGGAGGGAGAGCGGGCGAGAACGGATCAGCGCTACAACGGGACTACCGAAAAAGGATCAACCCTTTAAGGGTTCATATTTTGCCAAAGCCACTTTTTCTAGTATTTGGAATGTGATATTATCTCTGTGGTGCCTCACTAAACGTGTGAAATATGATTTGAAATCATCCACGCATTCCTGAGTACCAGATGTTTTCCTGCCAGAAGGCCTGAAATCAGGTCATTTGAATTTCTCAAGCTTATTTATCACTAGCGAAGTAATCCGCCTTCCCTCTCCGCTCCGAGGCAGCGCTGTCAACATAACAAACACGTGTGCGCTCACCAGTGGGTCGTCTACACGGAGGCAACCAATCGGAGGAAAGGGGGCGTTCGGAATCAAATATGGACAAAGCGGATACAAAACTGGGTCAAACAGAAGTAGCTGTCAGAGGGGCCTTTTCTGGACACTCGTATGACAAAAGCAAGGTGAAATTGACACTTTTATACTAAATCCATGTTAGAGAGTCACTTTATGGAGGTCTTAAATTTCCAAAATAAAAGACCTTTAAATCGAAACAGTTTGACAAAATAAAGTTGGCCAAAAGATCTCAAAAAGCTGCAACAAAATGCCACGATCCAAACAAAATACAAGAACAGATGATAAATAAAGCAATTGATCAGTCTGGAAAGGGTTACATGAGAGCCCATCCATCCATCCATCCATTCTCAATACTGCTCATCCTGTTCAGGGTCACGGGACGCCGAAGCCGAGCCTAGCTGACTTTGGGCAAAAGCCGGACTGCTTGCCAGTCAGTCACAGGGCACATACAGACACGGAAAACAATTCGCACTCACATTCACACTGTCACTGTGTGGGAACTGAAACCACGCTGCCGAAGTCAGGCGAATGTACCACTACACCATCAGTGACTATGGCGAGAGCTTTTGTCCACAAATGCAGAAAACAAGGAACAGCGGTGAACCTTCCCAGGAGCGGCCGGCCTACCAAAATTGCCCCAAAAGTACAGCAACGACTCATGCAGGAGGTCATGAAGTAACCCAGGACCACATCTAAAGAACCTGCCGGCCTCCCTTGCCTCAGTTGAGGTCAGTGTTCATAACTCAACAATAAGGAAGAGACTGGGCAATATTGCAACTATGAGCTCAAGGCAAAAACCACTGTTGACCACATGCGCCACATCCCCTTGGAAGGTTATATCTGGTGTAAATGTAACACAGCATTTCATAAGAACATCATCATAGCAACAGTCAAACATGGTGGTAGTGTGATGGTCTGGGGTTGCTGCGTAAGTTCAACTTGCTGTGATGGAACCATGAATTCTGCTCTTCACCGGAAAATCATAAAGCACAACGTTCTGCCACCAGTTTGTGACCACAAACTGAAGCACACCTGGATTCTGCAGCAGGACAACAATCCAAAAGACACCAACAAGTCAACTTCTGAACGGCTTCCAAAAAAAAATAAATAAATAAATGAAGGTGTTGGAGTGGCCTCGTCAAAGTCCGGACTAGAATCCTATTGAAATGCTGTGGAAAGACCTTGAAAACCTGCAGGTGTTGCTGAATGAAAACAATTCTGCAAGGAAGAGTGGGTTTTCCCCTTCATAAATTCAATCCTTTCAAAACTGAAATTGATGTTATTTTTCACCACTTCTTGCCGGTCACTAAGAGTATAACTGCCATGACTCATTCTGCTCGTCTAATAACTTGTGACCACGTTACATCTACGCAGGCTTATCAGCGTTGAACTTTCTTTACTTGAATAGTCACGCCATTTACTTTGGACACGGTTACCTAACACCAGTTAACCCTTGTTCTGACACAAATCATCTCTCTCTCTCTCCGTGTGGACATGTTTGTTGGTTTAGACCACAGGTGTCAAACCCAAGGCCCGGGGCCCAAATCTGGCCCGCCAAGTCATTTCATGTGGCCCGTGAAAGCAAATCATCTGTGTCAACTTCCATGATTATCGCTCAAATTCTGATAAAATAATAAACAGTAGCGTTGAGACATTGCAAGCATGCTGTGTTTATGGTAACTTGAACAACGGTTGAACGCTTATCCTTGACTTCTGAGTTCAAAACTAGGTATCCATCAATTTGTATGTACTAATGAGGTGACTAAACATTTCTACCGTTTCACAGTCAACGGCCCTCTGAGGGAAACCGTGACTCCAATGTGGCCCGCGACCAAAATGAGTTTTCCACAGCTGGTTTAGACGCTCGTCTGCTATACTTCGACTGACGTCGGCCCGAATGGTCAGGTCGCCAGGTGGGGCTGCCAACAACTACGACGGCAGCTATGTAACGTTAGCCAATTCGGCTAACATGCTAACTCCGAGCAACGATTCAAGGGAAGGGCAATTGAGACACCGAGCAGGTCTGCCCGTGGCCGAAACGCGAGCGGGTAGCTTACCCCTCTTGTTTTTCGTGCCGTTTTTCTTGGCAATTTTCAGCTCTTGTTCAATCTTTTTCTCCAGAAACTCCTGCTTCTTGGTTAGCATCTCCTCGGTTTCACGGAGTTTCTGGATCGCCTCCTGTGGGCTCGGTCCCTTACCCGCTTTGCCTCCCCCGCCAAATATCTTACCGAACAACGACATGGCTGTGATGCTACACGCTAATACAGTATTAAAAATTATATATCTGAGGAAATATTCCGCTAACTCTTGGCTAGTCTTAACACCTCGCCCTGCCCGTAGGATTGTTGATGTTTCTCTATTTCCGGGACAAGGCCGGGTGACGTCATGATCCACGATGACGCCACGCAATGATTGATGGAGATTTGTCTCCATCTGCTGGACAAATTACATATGGAAAATACAATACAAATTGTGCACTGTATAAAAAGAGGACCTAAACGTTGTTGTTTTTTCTTTTTCAGCAGCGAAGCTGGATAAGTCTATTGGAAGAGCTCCTCTGCCGATGCTGAGTTCCACGGAAGGAAGGCCCGTCCATAACGGAAAGAAGTTAACTCGGTGATCTCTGGTCCCTCATAAGACTCAAACATCTCCGTCTTAAGTCCCATGGTCTCACCGGCCTTTGGAACGAGTTTATTTGACAGATTTGACTCATCGTCCCCATTTGTGAACCCATTCAATTTACTCCAACTTCAAAATATTCTGCATATAGCAGTCATCCCAGATCCAACTCCAACCACTTCCTGAAGTATGCGGATGACACAGCTATGTTGTGGTGGGCCTCATCAAAGATGGTCACGACGCACTGTGCTCTTGCAGTCATCTTTACATGGTCGCCACTCCTCGGGAGAGAAGCGACACTGCTGAACTTTCTGTATTTATAGACAATGTCTTACTGTGGATTGATGAACATTCAAGCTTTTGAAGATACTTTGCAAGAAGCTGGGAAAGGTTACCAAGTTAACTAATTAGAGGTCTTCTAAGAGCTCTTTTGAGTGAGGCATGATTCCCATTGCGCAACGCTCCTTGAGAACTCGTTTTAAGGGCAGGGCAGCTATAACCAACACCACCAATGACAACACATTGATTGGACCCCAAGTTGTCCGACTACAGACTCTGATTTGCCATCGGAGAAGTCATTAGTCATGGGGTACATGGTGTTGTTCCACCACGCACTCATTACATTTACGTGCTCTATCCAATAAAAATATGACAACCATCATTTGTGTGGTATTAGTTGAAGTAGACCGTCTATTTTTGTGATCAATAAATGTAAAAATCCAGGGAATTCCAAAGGGTTCACATACTCTAGAAATTGTGGATTCACCAATATCTAGATACATCATTTGTAATTAGTATAAAACACGATAGTAACACAGATGTAGGCAAGCAAATATGAACCAGTGAGAGTTTTTACTATTGTTGCATACAAGTGTTTATTGAAAACGTCCACATTGGTTTTGCATGAAGTTCACGGCTCGTAATGAGTTAGCGGCTACGGTCTTTCCGCACACAAGTGGAGGGCCATTGCGGGCAAAGTGCATTCTGGGAAAACTGAATACATCTCGGAATCACATGATGAGAGGAGATTCTCTTTATGGTTCTGATTGCCGAGACTGGACCAAAAACCCCGATAACCTCTATTACAGGAATCCGATGTGCTTTTATGCACGCACCCACCCTCTCACCCTCAACGCAAACACACACAAACATAAAGTTGGAAGTCCAGAATATAAATGTTCACTTCACTAGTGTTCAATCTCTCTGTGGGTTATCAATAATAGGAGGATGTGTTTAAGTGACATCAGTCAGTAATCAATGGAAGCCTTGAGCCACATCACCGCTGTTACCTGTGCAAGCTCTTTAGGATCGAGAGCGATGGACGGAGCCACTGGATTGTAGGTGGTGATTATTTCACACGCACACACAAAAAGAGAGAGAAAACCTAAGGTTTAACTTTGTTTTCTTTGAACACATTCAAACGTTTCTTTTTAGCCCTGCCACGACAAGCCCCAACAATATTGCCTTTAAGGTTAAAAAGAAGAACAAGAGAGAAAATGTAAAGCCAAGAAGACCTCCTCATGTCGCCGTCGACGAAACGTGTCCTTCCGGGCCACCGGCCATCCATCTGTCCGGCACGGCGCCGTCCGTCCGCGCACCTACAGGGCCAGCTTGCCGACAATGACGCCGATGACAAAGAAGAGGACGCAGAGCGCCACCACGCGGGCGCTCAGGCCTTCGTTCCTCGTGGCCAAGGCCGCCACGACAGAGGAGGAAGGGTAGGAGTCGGCCGCGGCCACCGTCACTATTCTCTTCCGCAGCCCGTTGTTCTCCTGCCGTGAAGAGGGAGTGCGCAAACACATACGCGAACCAAATGAGCATGGGAAAAAAAATGAATGTCGTCGTGGAATAGTTTGTGCACAAGAGGGCACTAATGAGAACGTACGATACAGTCATCCCCGTAAACAGGGACCGAGCCATCTACGACTACGACTGGACAGCTGAGCTGAGCGAGGAGAGTCAGCCAAGTGGCCCGGAGGAGATGAGGAGCGATGTGGAAGCTAGAGGAGACTGCTGAAAATGCCGAGCCAAATGCTCTCTGTACGTCATGTTACTCAAAAGCGGACGCGACAGTTGCTTGGCTCCTTTCAAGTTGGCTTGTAGCCAACGGGCGGGACGTCACGCACGGTGTGATCGCAACGTCTTTGAGCCACCGGTGAAGGGGGACGCCACACCTCTTTTGTTTAGAACCGCTTCACGCAACAAACGGCATGGATGTTTTACGTCTATGTTTATGGTTTGCTTTTTGTGAAAAGTAATTTTGGCCCTCTGTATGTTCCGCATATATTGAAGACCAACAATAAATGCTAGCGTACCGTAAGTGAGGCATTATATATATATATATAGAGAGAGAGAGAGACCTGTATTATAAGGGTATTCTCCACAGCGCCCAACTCAGACTCAATTCAATTCTCCCGACCTGTTGTGTTGAAAGCGATTGTTAAGGCCCTGCCGTTGAGATCGTCACACATCCAAATTATCTCATTATCCAAAAGCGGAATGGCGCTTTACTGTGCGACGGCAAACACAGTTAGGGGAGGAACCCACTTTGCTGGGTTCTGCGTAAAAAGGCAACGGTGGATAAAAGAATGTTCTATTCTTTCGGTCACTGATGCACGAGTTTTGTGGGAGCTCCGTTGAAAAGGGGCGAGGAAGTCTCACCCGGATCTGTTTGTTTTCTTCCCGTAGCCTCTGCACGTCTGCCTGCTGCCGTTTGTACTCCTCCGTGATCTTCTTCACCTCCCCGTCATCCAGCGACGACGACTTTGGCAGCGCGACGTGCTCCGTCTTAACAGAAGAGGTAGAGGAATGCACAGTGTGGTAGCTTTCGGGCTCATGCTGCAGAGAGATGGCAGTGGAAGGTGGAGGAGACGTGTGAACAGGTGGCAGGGCAGGAAGGGGATTCCATTAAACAAACAAAACCCCAAAAACTAAGCTGGTCATGGATGATACCGTGACCAGTTGCAAATGGTGACGAAATCTGAACTGCTGATGTAAATCAAAATATGGATGATTTTGCAGCCAACGAGCATGTGAGATTTACCACGCTGTCATTTTCGAGAGGCATCTCGAAGGCACATCTCAACTTTGTATCCATGAGTTCCTCCGGCTTGGCCTCCTTCCACTGTGGATGTCGTCATCGCGAAAGAAAGAGACAAGACCGATGAGTGAGCATCTTTCACGATATTCTTCAACTTGACACCCTCGCCTACATCATTTATTATGAATGTTACAGTGTTTTATCGTATGGAAGGGTTAATATTAACCAGTGGTTAACTTAGCTTTTCATCAGTTACGTGACAAATGTGAGGCGCATCTGCAGCATATATTTCTATGACACCTTTATGATCTGTCATTAAAATTGAGTTCAGTGCTTTTTTTGTTGTTGTTTTAACATTAACAGTGGTTAGTTTATTTTGACGTCAACATGTTACTCTAAAATGACCAATATGTCACGAGTACTACGGACAGATTCTTTTTTTCATCATCTGTTATTTCCTGTGGGATACATGGTTTCCAAATCCAAACGAATCACACGTGAAAACCCAATCTCCGAGAAGGGACTGTCCTCGACCTCGGTGCTTCCACTCTATTAGTCGAAAGCGCTCGATCATTGCAGCGTAGCGGACGGAATCGGCCTTGATGTGTGCGGATACTCACGACGCCCTCCATGTCTGTCATGTCGTAGGGAGCCAGCACGGACAGCACCATGAATTTATGTTTACTCTTCTCATTGGGGTCGTAGTCGAAAGGTTGCAGCATGACTGTACAGGGAATACAAATTGGATTTACTCGTACAATTCAATAATCATACTTGAAGTCACGTATACACGGGCTCCTCTGTTGTTGTTGCTGCGATGTAACCCTCATTTATACGCCAAGTTTGAATGTGCCGTACTCCGTGACTAAGCCACGCTAATGTAGCGAATCGACACGTTTGAGTTTTTGAATTGAACGACAGAAATGCATGGTTTTGGAATTCCATTTTTGTTTCGATGCACCTGCAGAAACAAGCAACCATTTGCACTTCCATTGACACCTGGGGCCAATTTAGTCAATTAACATGAATGTTTTCGAAATGTGGAAGGAGGCCAGCGTAGCGTACTTGGAGAAAACCCACACAAAACACAGGGAGTACATGGAGATGCCACACAGCAAGACCAGAGCCCCGATTGAAAGCCCGAACCTGAGAACGGCGAGGCAGACACACTAACCACGTTCCCGTGCTGCCTGATATCGGATAGGGATCAGAATTATTAGATATACGGCGGTGCCTATTATACATCAAATGCCTTCAAGTGGATTAAATTTGAAGCTCAGCCCATTTTGGGGGGGGGGGGGAATGTCTTCAAGTGTCCCGATAATGAATGTCAGCATGTCTGGTGAGCCATCAGCACTCATCACGAGGCCTCACTTGGGCTAAACTGTGTCTTACTTTTTCTGTTGGCGGAATGCAAGACTTTGGCTGAACGAATGACTGTGGGAGGAGAAGGAGAGTTACGATCACGTCGGCTGACTTGTGTGTCCGAGTACAGGTTTCGCCTCCATAAATTGGAATATTGTGGAAACATTTCCATGTATTTCAGTAAGTGAAAATCTGAGATGCACCTGTACTTTTGTCCAGTGTGACCGAGAGTTTCAGCACCATGCCAGTCAGAGCTGTGATGTGATGTGATGTGGATGACCAACGGTCGGTCCTGTTAACTGATGTTTTAGTTTGGTAGGTTTCTACTTCCTGTTTTGGTCCCATTTCCGTCGGCGCGATAGCACCCTCAACCAGTTGATAAATGCACCCGTGACGGCGACGGTTTTGTTGAATTTGTTTCCGTTAGCGTTAACCGAACGGATCAACGGCTTCCTTCCTCTTTCGACGCGTAGCGTATTACAAAAGAAAGCGAAAGCCGTCAGCATATCCCGCATGACTGCGAATGCTAACCAGAAACATTGATGGAGGTTCCGGAGTCGATGACGCCGCTGTTTGGGCGAACGCAGTAACGGCGAGGCGCGGTGGTCTTGACTTTGAAACACACATTTCGATCTGTGGGGTTGGTGAGCTTCAGAGTGGCGGTGACGACGTCTGTGAACGGTCCTGAAGATGAAAACACACAGAGAAATTGAGCCCAATGATTTGATTAAGAAAACCTGTGATGTCAATGGGTTTTTTTTGAACATCGGTATTACAACCACGTAAAGCCTCCCCATTAACATTCAATCGTTTTTTTTTTTAATGAACAAATCTCCCAACATTGGCTAGCCTCCAATAATGTGGATGCGACTAAAAGATTAAAAGCTCTGCAAGGTAGAAAGCACTGGAGAGGCATGCTTGAGACTGCATAGTAGTTTTCAAAAAAAACGTACTTCAAAAGAGAGCAAGCACATAAGTTTAAAAAGCAGCGAGTCAACGGACGTTACGGACGGCGGGCCTGCTGTGACGCCGCAATGACCGCTAAGCTAGCAGTTTGGAGGCTAAGCTGCTAGCCTGGAAAAACGCCATTTCACCTCCAACGGACGCCGTGGACGCCATTCGCCTGCGCTTCGGGGACATATGACAACGAAGACCGCGGGAAAGCAACGCCGGGGGTGGGTGCGTGGGTGGGGGGGCTGCGTTGTACGACATGCTCGAGTGTGGGGCCACCGAGGCGTCACCGGCCCTGCCCCGGTGGCCTTACCTCTGAATTTCAGCTCGTGTTGAGGCTCCAGCACCAGGACTTGTTCTGGTCTGGCCATGTCCCACAGCTTCTTCCTTGTCGCGGTCGGGGCGGCGGCGGCGGCAATTTGGATCGCAGGAAGCCCGGAGAGGCGACGCAGCGGCCGGTCGGCTTCGGAATCGGAAGAAACGTCCGCTGCTTCGTTCGAGGAGGGGGCGGACACGGGCTACGATGGCGGATATAATATGAAAGAAGCGCCCGGTTGAAGTGACTGCCACCGACAGCTGCTCGAAGCTAATTTGCTAACTTTGCGTGTGGCAGCGAAGGGAGGGACGGTGAGGACGGAAGAAGGATTGGCGAGGGGGCATATATATATATATATATATATATATATATATATATATATATATATATATATATCTATCTATCTATCTATCTATCTATCTATCTATCTATCTATCTATCTATCTATCTATCTATCTATCTATCTATATATATATAGATATATATATATATGTGTATATATATATACATATATATATACATATATATATATAGATATATATATATAAATATATATCTATATATATATATATATATAGATAGATATATATAGACAACAAGATTCAAACAACTGGTTTTGCTATTTCCAACTTCTGTTCTTAAATGATATCAATAATATGCTGTTTACATCTTATTGTACCTTTTCTTGGCCACTTTTGGCCAATTGAAACCCATGAAAACTCCATTTTTCAATTCCTCATATAATTTAAGTAAAATAGATTTTTTTGAAATTTTGTATCATTTTTGGGAAAATTGAGTAATTTCATATTCTTAGTTTCCAAACAAGGTGATTAATGGCTTACTACACACTAATGGACCAAAAGAATGATGCATATATGAAATTATGAGAATAATTGTTTTTTTTCTCTGCTGTCTGTAAAAAGCAAAATAAAAAAAAAATGGTACTGAGAATGTATGTCAATTTCATTTTTTGGGGTTGTTTTACAACCTGTGCATTGTTCAAACAAATTGGAATTCGAAGGGTTCCAAATAAAAACTGTGTTTATTATTGTGCTAACAAGAACTGGTATTAAAAACAAACAATAATAGAACCAAAAGACCTACAATTTTATATATATATTTTGAAACCCAACAATGCAAGGTTAGTTAATTCAATCAAGGCCTGACGGTTAAACAAGCCATTTAATGTTTGAGAACACTCTTGGAATACAATTTCTTCTCAGAATTTTTTTTGGGTTGAAAAACAAACATTTTGTAATATAACACTGTGTAAGCGTGTTTCTCTTTACTTTGCTATACAAGCTATATTTCTATGCATGTGTCTGTTGCGCTTCAGTGTGGCAATGACATCTGCGAGTGGTCCTCAGGATGAAACAAAGTGGTCGCTTTCTAGAGTTGGACAACCTAGACTCAGTGATTCCCAAACGGGATGGCTGTGGCGCACTTGTGCCGTGAGATAATCCAGGGTGCTGTGGGAAATGATCCAATTTCACTTAATTTGTCTGAAATTGAATTACAAACATATCGTTTTTCATCTATGTTAGCAACACAGTGACAGGCGGAACAATTCAATTGCTCGTCCGTTAGATGGCAGAAAGTACAATAAACCTGTTGTCATTCATTCGTGGCTTCACATATGTCAGTTTTGTGTTCAGTTTAACAGGCCCAGAATCCACGCTAAGTCAATTTGCGAGCACATGAAGACAAGAGCATCATTATTTCAGTATTAATACTATTTGCGACGTTTTTGTCTGTTGATGTGCCGTGTAAAATGTGTGCCTTAGGTGGTGAATAAAGGCTGGGAAACACTGCTCTCCAGTGGCATTCTACTTTCACACCGTGATAGCGGCAGCAAAATCACAAGTTCCATCTGGAAAACCGAGTCCATCCATCGATGCATTGTCTAGAGCACTTGCCCTTCGTTCTGGCAGCAGGTACTGTAAGCTGCGGCTGACTGCGGGCCAGAGGCAAGGTAAACCCTGCACAGGTCACCAGCCAATCGAAGGGTGGAAAGCGGAGTATGCTTAAGACGACAAGCTACCGCGGAACCTCTCCAGCCGTCCATTTTGGAGTATGACCAGAATGTTCGGGAAGTATGCACAAAAACCTCAAGTTTGAAAAGCCATCGTGCGTGATGGCAAAAATGTGATAGTGAACATAGAACCGGAAACGGCACGTGTCCATCCTGACTTCCAGCTAGAATTTGTCAAGGACGACAAAAGCAAGTAACAGAACGTACAGCACAAATCGAGCACAGTTCCGCCTTATAAGCGGTAAGACTAACAAGCCGTAAACCTTCCCTCTGCACACCTGCACTGCGTACAACACAGTAATGTTCAACATTTTATAATTTCTTCATACAGTTAGGTGATTCCAAAATGCCACTTGGAACATGGCTGATAGGCCATCGGTGCTTTTCTACCTTCAAGGCACTCAAAGCTTAAAGCGCTTTAACGCCGTCTGCTGTGAGGACACAGCATCAGGAGCAACTGCATTTTGCTTTCCAGTTGACAGCTTGACTGCAATGTATTAATCCAATTACCATTATTTGCCAAGGGAGAGGAGAAAAACAAAAAAAAAAAACATTCTAAATGCAAACAACTAAGGTCGACAATCAACCCGAAACATGTTCGACCTTTGAGGTTCCAGACTATTATTAAGATGATATTGTTAGCAGTACATACTGTACTTGTTTAGATCCTTTTAATCTTCAGTGCCCACACTTTGAGCTTCAGAGCAATCGTCCACATATCAGTCATTTGAGGACCTTTACGCTCAAAGCTTTGCATAGCTAATGTCTATCAGATGGGGAAAGACGAGACGACAGGAAATTCCACATCCTCCTGCAATTTAAGGGAGTGCCAACATGCAGCTTGTGGATGTAAAGTGTTGTTGCACATGTACAAGGAAGGACCTGGCGCTCTCTTCACCCCCCCAAAAAAATCTTTATTTCTCAAGAGCTCCGGTTCAGAAGACTCATAAATGACGCATACATAAAATGAGAGATGACTCTGATGTGCAGGTTAAGAAGAAGGACCCACTGCCCCGCCCCCCCCCCCCCCCCCTTCTTCTCCTCCACAAATAAAGTGAAAATAATTTTTGGTCTTTTTTTTGTGTGAGATATTTTGGTAGCAAAAAGAATGACTTGTTTTAAAAAAACAAACAAAAAAAAAACAAGGCAATGTTTTGCATTGGTTCATTTTCCCTTTGAAACCTTCCAAAATGTATGCGAGAACAACAATTTCTTCGAAGCAACACTGTCGAGTGTGCAATTTGTGATTCGATTCCTAATAAAATACCTTTTTGTGTTTTTAAAATCCATATACATTTCATATATTCATCCGTTCAGGGATATATGGATCCAAAAATAGACATTTAAATCATAAGGGGGAAATATGAGGAAGAGAAATGAACCTACAAAAAGCTACAAATGTGTGTCCCCCGGGTCCTAAAGAGAGACATGTAGGCTGCCTGGGGGATGGGGATGAAGATGAAGATGAAGAGGAAAAGGAAGGAAGTGGTGAAGCGAAGGGGGCGGTATTAATTGGCCAAGCTATACAGCGCAGTATGACACCCACTTTAGCTCATTACACACGTACAGTCGTGATCAAGGCACAGGGATCTTCTAAAAGTTATTTTTTTCCTCAATAAAGTTGTACAAAATAATACATTTTACAGTCTGTACAAGAATAATAGTTCAGCAGGAAAGTAAACTAAAACGGACAAAGGATGGGGGAGGAAAAAAAGTGTCCCGTTTATTTTTGCCATTTTCTTCCTCCCTTTAAATTTTAGAATTATTATTCTTTTTTTTTCCTCTTTAGTGCAGACGCAGGTCAGAGGAGGAAAAGGGGAAGGAGAAGGAGAGAAACGGAGAGAGAAAGCACGCAGGGCACAATGGCACACAAGTCCACTCAGACCCCCCCAAAAAGTAAGAAGAAGAAAAAAAAAAAAAAAAAAGCTGTGTTGAAAAAAAGACATTTCTCTCGAACTCAGATAATGTACTGGATGCTTTTTGCCCTGTTTGCTAAGTCCCGTAGAAGTCTTCAACTCACATGTACAAGGTTATCTCTGTGGTCAACTCCCGTCCTTTGTCCCACATGTTGATTTCAAATTCCAGCAGGGGCAGGAGGCCCACCCGCGGTCCCATTTGCGGACAAGACGGACAAAGAGAACACACCTCCTCCTTTGCTTTTCAAACGTCCGTTGACACTGTCGCCGGGCCCCGATGTGTTTAATCTCAACGCAAAAAGCAAACAAAAACAAAACTGGCTCTTTGATGAAAAGGCCACTCTGCAGAGCAGTTTCTGGATTTCGTTTTGCAATTCACTAAATGCAGATTTGCTCCATCTGTGTGTGAGAGGAAATGTCACTTTTGAATACCACGATATGCATATGTGATAGGAAAGACTGCGACGTGTGTGTGTGTGTGTGTGTCCTCATGCTCGCAAGCAGTTTTGATTCAAATCCTGAGCATGACACTCGTATTTCTGTCTAGTAGATATGAGATCTGTTATCATGTACGCGCGACAGTTCTCTCGTTCCACCAAAGTAGCAGCGCTCCAAGCGGCTCCGAATGTAAAGTCAATTCCAGTCCAGACTGTGTGGCTGAGAGGGGCGGGGGGGGAAGTGGCCAAAGTGATCAGAATGGAGTTAGCAGCGAGGGAAAGTTGGCATCGTGTACTGTGTGAAGTGTCTTTTTGGCATGTCTGTGGAAGAGTTCAAAGACTCGGGGTGTTCCCAAGTATCTGTTTTTCTTTTGCTTTTTCCTCTCTTTTTTGTTTGGGCCAGAACATCACAAGAGCTCGTACTGCCGCAGGTGCATCCTCTGGATGATGTCTCGACAGTCATTGAAGACGCGGCGGATGTTTTCCGTGTCGACGGCGCAAGTGAAGTGGGGGTAGCAGTAGTGCCTCCCATCTCCACTCGCCGTGCTGATCCTCTAGAGAAGGAACAAAATCACATCATCTCAGTATTTAGATGCCCTTAAAACAGATTGCTGAAAATGTGTGCGTGTGTTTGTCCAACTGTATAGATACATCGTATCTAGTAGATAAATAGTTCATTTATTTCAGTCATGCAGGTCAAAAAGTGAAACACAATGATTCATTACAAAAAGAAAATACTTTTCAGAAGGCCCATTTGTCGCTCATTTTTGTATTGAAAACCATTGTTTCTTATGTAATATTCAAATTTGTGATTTCCCACTTGGCCTCACACATTCTTTGTAGCGAAAACAACGTATCCTCTATGTACATTACTTTTCAAGGATACTAAGTAAGCTGTCTTAGCGCGACAACCAACAAAAGAAAAATCAACAATGTAGGCTCCATATTTCGAGCGATGCATGTCAGTCAAAACAATGTTTTATCATTTTTTTTGCATTACAAAAAACGGTGTTGTGGCAAAAATTGTTGTTGCGCGTAGAACGCCGCGGAGATCATCTCCCGTCATTGGTCCGTTTTAGTCTCATGCTGTGATGACGTACTCGGCGTGCCCCCCGGTTCTACGTAGCATCTACGATTTTGCAGCATAAATAAACGTATCATCTGGTCATCTAGGTCCATTTGTTCTAGCAGACACTGTTCCACGGTCGCCATTGTTGTTGCTTTGTTCCTTGTTACGGAAAGGAAAGTAAAAACCAGAAATGGCCCAAATAATGCAGAGGAAACTCTTAGCCAGTAGCAGCCGTAGCGACACCCCCCGACTCGGAGGTGAACTGCAGCACACTTTCAAAACTGCGCGCGTGGGTTGCGCTCGAGTATAAAGGCAAACTACGCGCGGGACAGCCGCAGTGACGTCAGGGCGGTCGCCCTCCGCGCGAGTATAAAGAAGCCTTTAGTGTTGCCAAGTTAGCGACTTTTCCCACTGACTGCCTCCCACCCCAAATTTTTTTTAATTAAATCCCCACTATGATAACAAACAAAAGACATGAGCTAAATCTTTTTCACATTGTCCATATGTCAAGAAAGAAGCCCAGAAGAATGCAATCACAGGGTGCCTATTCATACGTAGCAAAAGCAGTGATTTATCCACCCGTTAAGAGGTTTATATATACCTTATATGTACTTCCAAGCTGTTAAGATTTTACAGAGGTCACCTTGCCACACTTGTACAACTCAATGTGAGGAAAACAGTTGCAAAGCTCGTCCAGGAGAAATAAAACAAACCCCAGAAGGAAACATACTGTAGATACATAAATAATTAACTAAATAAATAAATCGTTTTGAAAATGTCTGTCATTTTCTTTTTCTACAACAAAATGAAAAAAAAAAAAGAGGTTCAAATCAGGATTTTTTTTTTTTTTTTTTTTTCAAGGCCACATCGCTCAACCTTCGCTATAATAATCAAAGTAGTGAATATTTTATTTTATTTTTTTAAACCGAACTATAGAAATACATTACGTTTTACATGATATCCAAATGGATGGAGATCAACCTATATTTATTTTTGCACCGCCTTCTTACTCATGTAGTGCATAAAGTCACAGCGGTTTTTGTTGTTTGGTTGTACTTAATAGGAAATTCACATTTCTATGACCAAAGATGGGGAAAATTAAGTCTGTTAGCCAGCTAACATTTATGCAATTTGATTTTAAATATAGTAGGGAGAAAATCCCCCACAGCTATCTTAATTTCAACAATAAAGCTCACTAACAGAGGCTAATTTAACAGCGCCCTCTGCTGGTTGCTGCTAAGCACCGTATTTTGCCTCAGATTGCGTCACCTGTGAAATTGGTAATGGAACCCTAAAATCTCAAAATGTAAATTGAAGTCGACACAATCTACATATTTCTTGAGAAGAATCGAAATGACGAATCGATTTACAGTGGAGCCTCCGACGTTGAACGCCTCCGAGATGATATGGATCGGACCAAAAACGGGTTTCTGATGCGGACACTTTGACCCCTTATTTTTTTAAAGCTCCCTTATTTAGATTTCGGTTAGATTTTTGGGGGGAAACTGGAAAGGGGAGGTAGAGCGGTGTCCCAGAATGGATTTTGTTAGAGGTTTCACTGTATTTTCAAAAGATGCATGTGAGTTTCCCCAAAATGTGTCTTTGAGCACTTGTTTTTAATGAGGCCAGGCCACCAGGAATCAATGTCAAACAACTAAGAAACATTTGTGCTCACCAGGAATTCATCTCTTATGAAGTATTTTGCCCTTGTAACACGGGGATCTTCTCCAGCCTCTGGCGTCGCTGCAAAGAGTATGAAACACCTCAGTGAAGGATCACAAAGGTCATCAACATATCAGGAGAACTGGCGAGGGGGAAACAGCTTGATTGCCTTCCGTATTGCTCATCCAAAGAACGATAAACTATCAAACTATCTGTCGTGTACGTTAACATTTTACGCGACGCGAGTTTGGGTCAAGATCTGGACAAGGACCGCTCACCATCATCCGGTGTAGTGTAGCGGGCGAATTCCGGAAAGTATTCCTCAATTTTGGACTTCCCTGCCAGCACTTTCTCTGCAAGGAGGTCCTGTTTATTTAGGAACAAGATGACAGAGATGGTTCGCAGCCACCTGAACACAACACAACACAACACAACACAACACTTTGGATTACACTCTGAGTCATCCAATCAGGCCTACGCACTTCCTGAGAAAAACTTTGTTTTAAGAGTTTGCTCGTATTTTGTGCAACTTCAGTGGCCGCCGGACGTTGTAAGTAACTGACGTGCTGCACATTTGTTGCTACGGAAACCTCACAACACGTGGTTATGTAACCATTGAAGAGAAAAATCAGGACAGTTCACAGACAAGACCGGAAAGTGGCTTTTGAAAGGTAAAATGCATTCAAAAAACACTCATAATTCCTTTTATATACAGTTAAGGTAAACAATTATTAGCCACTTCATGAAATCAAAACATGCCCTTATTCTCTCCAATGACATAACCCTAACCCAAAGAGTTTAAAAATGGTTTGCATTCCCAAGAACAAAGACACCATCTGCATGAGGCCGGAAAAAACTAAACGCTGTGGCTAAAATGACCCATGCACCCAAAACTGACAACAACCGATTCCTGTTGTTTTTCCCAATTCTCCTGAGGGATGTAAGCCTATTCTTCAAGATCATGCAAATGATGTTAACCTTGAGCGCCCTCCGGACTCTGGAGAGGCTTGAGGTCTGGGCTCCAAGAACGCCACGCCTGGACTTCGGCGTCTTTCGACAGGTTTTGGCGGTAGCGGTTTTGATGTATGATTGCTTTGGGATTTGGCCAGTGTCTTAAATGGCTATAAACAGTTCTCGCGTGACCGTGTGTGAACACCGCCAACATTTACAACAACAACAATGGTGGATTGCGGTGTGAAGTTTGCGCTGCCGAAGCTCCTCCGGCCCGGGCGGTGACGGCGCGAGGTTCGACGCGAGCCGTCTGGCAACCATCGTGTTTCTCATGTGACGCAAGCTCGCGGCTGAGCTCAAATGAATTGACAAAGGAACGAATCAGTTCATCAAGGGATTCCATTCAGTACGTTTTGTTGAAAACCCCTCTCCCGCTGTGCAAGTACAATGTTCTGCCTATTAAGGGATCCCAAAAAGTTATTTAATTTTCAAATGAATAGTCTGATTAATCAGTTCTCTGAAATGTTTCCTGTCAAATCTTGGAATAGGCCGGAGAATAATCCCTAATTTGACTATACTGCATGCATGTGCGGCACGGCGGACGACGAGTTGGCACATCCGCCTCACAGTTGTAAGGATCCGGGTTCAAATCCGGCCTCGCCTGTGTGGAGTGTGCATGTTCTCCCCCCGGCCTGCGTGGGTTTTCTCCAGGTACTCCGGTTTCCTCCCACATCCCCAAAACATGCACGGTAGGTTCATTGAAGACTCTAACTAGGAGGTAGGTATGAACGTGTGTGCGAATGGGCAATTGTTTATATGATTGGCTGGCAACCAGTTCAGGGTGCACCCCGCCTCCTGCCCGTAGTTAGCTGGGATAGGCTCCAGCATACGCGCGACCCTCGTGACGATAAGCGAGGCAGAAAAATGGATGGATGTGCCGAAATCATTCACAACACCGGATTTTCATTTGGTGACTTTTGACAGTTCCTCTCTCCCTTCACCTGTTGTTCCAGATGTTCTTGAAGAGGTTGAGAGCCTCCTGTAAACGGTTGGTCTGATTGTCCTCTCTGATCACCATGTTGTAACTGCTACTGGCCACCACGAAGATTATGGCCGTCACGTCTGCCAAGATGAAGAAGGCACGAAAAACAGACAAGTCACAAACGCGGCGAAGACTTTGCGTTGAGCGAATCAAGAGAAGGTAAACTACGTCGCCGGTTACCGTTAAAGCACTGGATCCACTTTCGGCGTTCATCCCGTTGACCGCCAACGTCAAACATGCTGTCAATCAAACGACATACGCGAGGGTTCAGAAGTGAAATACTGACACCATGTGGCAGTCTGAGCTGGTCATACAATGTTGACAATGGATTGAATTGAGTAAGCTGTGATCAAATCCAATTCATTTGTAATCATATTTTCATGTCCACCCACGACAAGATTACTTTTTTTTTTTTTTTTTAACTTGAAATAGGCTATTACTACCAAAACTAATCCCGTTCAAAAGAAATGCGCATTGATCTTGTTTTTCTGTTTTATTTGGTATTTGGCATGCTCGTTTGAAAACAATACAAATTAAATTAGCCCAAAAATACAAAAAATGCTCATTCAGTAATCAGCAGCGGTCAAAGTTCCATCTGGATGAGATCTAAATTGAGCATTTCAGAAACGTTTACAATTTGACATAGGGTCCCATTTAAGGAGTTAGGCGCTTAGATCTCTGTCAAATGTCAACAGATCAGATTGGAATTTCTTGCAATTGAGTAGGATGAAATGTTGGCTTCGATAGATTCTTTTTTGTAATCTATTAAGTTCCTAGGTAATTGTTGTTTGCGAGCTGATTTCACAGGTGACCAACGCTTAAGCCTTGGCACGATTGATGCGTTTGCCTTACTGGAAATTCACTTTGTCCACTTGGAACCTTGTCTCAAATATCCCTGAAGTCAGTACTCTGCACCGCAGCAAATCCTGGTTAAAGAGAAGGGGGAAAAAAAAAAAACCCCCACAACTATCAAATTGTTGTTAAGACCATTGATTAACTTAACTTAACCTCTGAATAACCAAGATGAAATTTGCACCATGCGAACGGTGAGTGCAGACCTCACCTGATCTGTTGGAGTGTAGTCGCTCTGCTTCACAATGTCAATCTTGTCTAGGAAGCTGAGAAGAGAGAACAAAAGGACAACTATTAGAGAGCTGTAGTTATAGTGTAAGGACACATTATTGAAGATTTCATTTGTAAAAAGGTCCGATGCCACATCTACCAACGCTTTTTTTTTTAATGCACTTCTCAATGACACTAATGATCAATTTCCAAACTCATCCATTATGTTTGGAAGTAGCTTTTTTCGACACTCACTTGACAGTTCATGTTCAAATGTAACTTATTTTCAATGCTAATTTCAAGTACCTTTTTCGCACTGTAGCCAAAGATCCAAAGCTTTAAAAAGAACATTACAATTCCAGCATTTCAACAACTGTTTCAGCAGTGAACTGAACCGACCGAGAGTGAAACCTTATTTGGAGTTCCTGTGTGTGGAAGAAGTTGTTACAAGACAATGTGGGGCGATGACATGGTGCAAAAGAGAGGGAGAGAAGCATAGTGGCGTCTGTCTGACATTACTGAGCACATTTCAAAAATAGCTCCCCGGCGCCGCAGCCTCCGGCTCCGTTACCATGGCGACCCTGACCACAGGCGCTATTAATAGTCTATCAGCTCCCAATCTGGTGAGGCTGGAGTGGCTCCAGGAAAGAAAGATAGACGGACAGACAGACAGACAGACAGAGGAGGAAGAGGAGGATAAGCTCTGGCTTTTGTGCTGGACCTGACAGCAAAGAGGAAGGGAGGGAGCAAGAGACTGGACTGTACCATCAAACGCACCAGAGGGAGGAACAGCTGAGTTACCATCTCCTTGTCTAACATTTAATTAACACCACTAAGTCTTGAAGAGTTCAATCATATGCCGCAAAGGAATTTTCAAGTGATAGCGAACTGCTGAAAAGCATTTAAGACTTCAAAGTTTCAGGGCTTCAATTATCAGCCCTCCTTCTCCTCCTCTTTTCAGCATCCTCTGGCCCACAGATGACTCAGCCTCGGCCATGTTTGCTCCCGGACGCGGCTGTTACGTAAAGCTACGTTGCGCTAGAATATTCCAATCTTGGTACAGTCTTAAAACTCAAATATATGCTACTTTCAGTAAGCACATCAGTAAGTACTGATGATCACGCGCCGAAGACAATATGATGATGATGTAGACAGACTGACAGAATCCATGTATTGAACAGGAATCAATCAAGGTAAGCTTGGTCAAACTTTGGACACAGCAGCTAGAGTTGGTCCGTGTTTCATCACCAATAACAGCGACTCCAGCTGCTGACTTTCGGACACTGAGAGGATAAATTGCTCGATGCACATGCTGACTCATCATGCCAACTTCGGAGAGGAAACTAATCTTCCGTATGTCACTAGGTGTCAGCAAAGTGTCAACGCTCAAGAACTTTTTGTGATTTCGAGCAGCACAAAAAAAAAAGCTGCTCAGGGTCTAATTGGCCGTTATGTTTTTAAATGCAATCCATGGGGTTTTAGGCAAATCACGCTAGAATCATATTTTTAAATACACCAGCCGACAGTAAATAACTCTTCTGAGTTGTATTGTTTGTGCACACTAAAAAACATAATGGACATCTGATGCTTACTGCACACCATTTTCTATCTTCTTAGTCCATTTATATATATATATATATATATATTTTTTTTTCATCTTTACTTTGATTATTACCATCTATGTTTCATGTTGCACCAAGCGACTGGGAAAAATTCCTATTTGTGAATCTACCTTTCACTGACAACGGCAATACGACAAGGTCCAGTTACTGTTTGTGAAGTAAATTCAAAGATAGATTGCCTTGATTATTTTAGCTTCCGCACTGCGTACCCCTTTCTATTGGCAGGGGATAGGGACCAAGCCCTACCGTGATGGACGTCCCTTCCCTAAAAATGTTTACAACCAACTATACTAATAGCTTAAAACATAAATGTACTAAAAGCTATGACACCAACACACTTTTATATAATTTCAAGATCAACTTCAAACATTACTCTTAAAAATAAATAGCTTACAGATTCTATGACTTAAAAAAAAAAAAAAAAAGACCAGGAAGTGCAAAGTGAGAGTAAAAATGATGTGAACCGTTTGGACTTTAAATTTCTGCATAAATTGCAGTCTGATCATGAATTTTGGGCCATTCCACTTTACAAAATTGTTGCAGTTCAGAAAGATTGCTGGCATGTCTGATGCGAATATCCCTCTCGAGGCCAATCCACAGGGTCGCCATCGGCTTGAGGTCAGGACTTTGACTGGGTCGCTCCAGAAAACTTATTTCCTTCGTCTGAAGCCATTCTGTTGTTTCTTAGCTTCTGTGTTTTGGAGGGAAAATGGACTGCACTCATCTACACCATCCCAGTACCCAAAGTGCTTTACAAAGCCTCACATTCACCCACACACAAACACACACATTCATACACCAATGGGCAACTGCTGCCACGCAAGGCGCTGCCAAGCCCACTGGGACTGTTCAGTGTCTTGGCCAAGGACACTTTGACATGTGGACAGTCGTAGCCAGGATTCGAACCAGTGACCCTTCGGTCAGTGGACAACCCGCTCTGCCAAGTGAGACACAGCCACCCAATGACTCCACTGGTGCGACACCCATCTTTTGCGCTTTAACTGTTGGACAGATGGCCTCAAGTTCTTCTGCAAAATGCTTTGATAAACTTTTGAATTCATTTTTCCATTGATGATAGCAAGCAGTACCCATACCATGATGCTCCCTCCACCATACGTCACAGTTGGGATAAGGTTTGATGTTCGTTCCTCCACAAATTGCGTTGCGTCTTCCACCCAAACAATTCAACATTGGTTTCATTTGTCCACAGGATATTTTTTGCCAGTGATTTCTGCAATTCTTCAAACCGTATCCTAGAGGTTCACTTAGTTTTTCCTCAATCCTGTGAATGTTTACATTAGTTTTGATACAAATATAAAACATTGTTTGTATAGCATCAATGGAAGCAGACTGTTTATTCTTGTGATTTACATGAAGATAATTTATGCAGACATTTGAGAAATGCCAATTACACGTATGCGTGTAAAGGAGGCATGAAGCATGCCATTTAAAGATTCCATTGAGCTACATTTTGATCAAAAACTGCTTAATAATGTAACTGTAATCTGTTGTCAAGGATTGGATTGGAGGTCATAAAGGTCTACATAGTAAGTGCGTGTGTTGCAATCTAAACGTTGGGTCACTCACTATTGTGCACAGTCGATGAGTTGGTACTCGTTGGATCTCTCAAAGCACACCTTGACGCCCTCGTCCTGCCACAGTGTTTTTGCATGGTCGTAAAACTCCTGCAGGAGTAGAGCAAAAAGAAGCATACATTTGTGGTATAGGAGGAACTTTCATTGTTTGCATAATGGGAAACATTGTGGCTTGTTTTAAAGGGCAAAAATGGATGGGGAACCAATCACCCAAAAAGTACCCTCTGACTCCTGATGTGCTTTTTCCCCCCACAGCGTACTGAAGAACAAAAACAACAAATCCACATTACACAAAAAAAGTAACGTTTATCAAGAGAATTTCGCATTCTTTTTCGATTAAGTTGAAACGTGAACATGCAGACCAGGAATTGAAATCGAAAAAAACAAAAACAACAAAAAACATAAAATGAAAAATACCTAAATCAATGATGTTTATATTTTATTTTTCAATTCAATCTTTTTCAGCAGCAATACTTGTTTCAGTGTCGATACATCTCTGTCTACAATGCCAACATTTATTTTCAATGTCAAAACTTAACAGCAGTGTTCTGCCCACATAGAAAAAAGGTTTCCATAACGTCAACAAATGGTGGACCTGAGAGAACAAAAGAGCCACACATTCAAAATGGAAAGAAATTCAACGAATCTCTTCCGACGACACACCAAAATTTAGTGACGTTTACTTGATAAAAAAAACAATCAATTCAATTTGCTACTCAAAGACTGAGGCATCCGCTGCTCAAACTGAAGCGAAAGAAAGGCGGAGCAGCTTGGCAACGACACGCTCGACTAGCTTGTTGACACCACCAGCGTGTGCGTTGTGCCTGGGCGATGCCTGTGTACACGTCTGTCAAATGTAAATAGAGGTAGAGGAGGGTAAAGAAAAGAAAAACAAACAACAACAACAACAACACTGTACACAGACTGACTTCTCACATTCTTTGTTGAGAGAACAACATACCATCTCCATTCTATACTTTCAAAAAATACTAAGCAAAGCAGGCTCCATATTTTGTGCGCAGTATGCATTAACCTCAGCCAAAATGATGTTACGTTTTAATAGATATTTGGTTCAAAAAGATTTGTTTTTGTGTTGTGTTTGTCCAATTAAACGTTAGAAGACCACTTCCTGGTTGACAGGGGATGACCCAAACTATGTTTGGGTGACTCGTCGATTTTATCGTTCAATTCATGTTTATTGCTCGTGGTGTCTGTGTTTTCTTTTTTGGCAAGCTTCCTTAGTTCTGAGCACTGTGCACTGCTTCCACTAACAACATGGCTGAGAACAAACAAGACGGACGCTGATTTACAAACACCAAGTTAGCGAATTTCTCAACCCCTCAGGCAACTTTTTTTTCCAAAAAGGTGACTAGCAACATTAATTCCTGCTCAGATGAAATGTTATCGTTGTTCACCAACACAACCTTTTGTGAATGGGTAAACAGGAATGTACCACTTGATTCTAAAGCGCTTCCATCGCAATCAAAGGGGATATAGAGGAGTACCTTTGACAAAAAAATGATGAAAAACTATTCGTCTATCCCAATGTTAGTACATAGGGCACTTCCTTGTGCAAGGAGAACAAGATGCAAGATGTAGGAGGTACTCTTCTCCTTCCTTTGCAGTTTTGTTTGATGACGGTCATAAATAAATTGGTGCCAATTAATGTGGCGGTTATGCTGTTTCTGATTGCTGCGTGTGTAATGTGTTGATATTTACCGAAGCTGACTCAACACTGCAGGTGTTCTCTCAGCCTTGAAGTTATTTGGGAAGTGTGCTGTTGATCGGTGAATACAGTAGATCGACCAACGATTTAAGAGAGAGGCCAAGAAAGAATCGATGCAATTTTGGTACTTGAGGATCAAGTCGTGGCTCCACCATTTTTTTTTCTCCATTCTGTTTTGTAACCATTACAAGAGACATTGTTTGAGGTGACATTTCTTTATTGACTTTTGTGAGTAACGCATGACTCTTAAAGAAGTCATATAATGGAAAATGCACTTAATTGCTTGTATACAAATAGTTGGGTCTCTGGAGTGCCTGATCACCCATCAAGTTTGAAATTAAACAAGAAGGAAAATATTCTTCTTTTGTGTCTTTTCATGAGACAGGACTGCCCCCTCAAAACAGGTATGACATGATAATGGATGAAAAGTGCGCTCCGATTCTTGATCCTTGGGTTATATTAACAAAAGAATCTTCCGACATAATGAGAAACCTGGAAACTGTTTTAAATTCTGAATATTTAAATCTCAATTCAATTAATGACCAAAAAAAAAGAAAGAAAATCAAAATGTGTGAGTGGCAGAATTTCTTTTGTTTTTACAAAATAGTCTCTACAGCATGTATGATATTTCTTGTATTGTAGCATCTCTTTGAAACAACGATTACCATTGGCCATAAGCACACCAAAAATTCATCAAACTACTTGCCCGCTCAACCAAACGTCAGCGGCAGAAGGCAGAAAAGTGGAAGTTCCACACACACACTCACTCACTCTGTTCCTAGCCCCCGACTCGCTCATCCAACCACAAATTAAACATTGTATTCTACAGTCTCTTTAATTAAGACAACGTATGATTACTTGCGGCCGCAAACACACCCAAAATACAGTTGTCCCACAACCAAATTTCCACTCACAAATCTAACAGCAGCCATGTTGGACTTGTGATTGACGGTCAGCCGGTATAGCTGGATAGGATGGCGGCGCCCATGTTTGCTGCGACTGCTTTGGCTCACGCCAGTTCCGCCAAACTACGACGCGCTAGCCATTTGTACACAACATCAGCCTACGCTTTGCGGTATAAAGTTCGTTGTTTTACACCAGACTGCACCAATACAGTAATTCTTCATTATTGTCATCATCGTAATTGTTGCCGTGCACATACAGGTACTGTCCAATGTGAATCTGCATGCTTGAATAAGTTGTTTCATGTACAGTTCTATGATCTGTTCCGTGACCTCGTTCGTAACCTGAAACATTTGGAAACTGAGGTAACGTTTCCCTTTTAAACGAATAGAAATGCCATTAATCCATTCCAACCCCAAAAAGAACTTTTTTTTTTTTTTTTTCAGTGTGTGGTTGAAAATAAAATGCAATATGGAAATAGGTGAAAACAACACTAACAATATGAAATAACATAATAAACATTATTGCTCACTCACTAACTTTGGAGGGGAGTGTTTAAATTGCCATAAGTGTTTTGGGATCATAGTTTGTAGTATATTTATGGTTTATATTGTTCATACAATTACAATCACTTTTAGGGGGCCATCAATTATTCGCTGAAATTCACTATTTACTGTGTTTTGATGACCTTGTCTTTCTTTCTTTATTTGTAACGATGAGCGATCATCATCACACGCATGGGCAAAATTCTTTTTAAAAGAACAATTCTTCATGACGGCAGACTCATCATCACAGAAATTATTTTATAATCATGTCATGTGCTTGCAGCAACAACAAAAATATGCTCACGCCACTCCCTATCCCTTCTAAGTGTGGCATCCTTTTTCCTCTCTCTCTCTTGAATTACAACTACACTCCAGCTCACATGAAATATCCTATGATATGGTGCTAATTAGACATTTACACAGATTCATATAATAAATTAGCAGGGGGGGGGGGGGGATATCCCACCACATGGATGCTTTTGATGAGCATGTTTTTCCCTAACATCAATGTGTGATATAGAAGATGAAACTGAAAAAGGAAGAAAAACTGCGTTGCTGTCATAAAGTCATAAAAGCCAGTGGGAATTTTACAAGTCAAAGTGGAGCAGTGCCCCACCAGATGACGCTGTAGTGGGAAAAAAACCTAATTAGTTTTTGTTTCAATTGGCCCTACAAATTCATCCTAGCAACAAGTGGAAATGCAAACATGATTAGCAGCAAAAGGAATCTGAGCAACTGTGTTGTGCAAAAATATCAGTTGCAGTGAACTGCAAGGTTTAACAATTAAATCACAGACTTTGTTAAATATGGGGTTGAGTGAGAAGCTGAAATAAATGTGGTCTGTTTGTACTGGTGTCCCATCAAATTTGTTCAAACATAAAAACCAAATTGGTAAGTATTTGCTCATATAATGTTGAAAAACCTGAACTGAAATTGTTCTCTTTTAAAAAAAACAAAAAACAACTCCATCAGGAGCAAGGGGATCCCATAAGTGGTGCCTAATTAATAGTCTCCTGGCTTGGACAATTCACTGAAGAGAAAATCCCACTGAGGCAATGAGGTCCACACAGGCATTACCCAATGATCATTAGTCCATCTCAGTGTTTGCGACCACTTGTCAAGGGATTATCGCCTGGGATTTGGTGACACTTACCTATGGTTAGCTGCTTACACTCATGCACATACGTACGAGCTCGTTTCCGCTTGACACTGATCAATTACAATGCTGACAAAGACCATGTTTCAATCCATTTTTACAATACTAATTCAATTGTAATTTCCCAATAAAACAAGAAACGTACCACCATTGGGGACGGCACCAATGTCAAATCAAATCTCATTATATTTAGTCCACCTTGACCTCTCAAGTGCGGTTATTCACGCGAAACTTGAATGTGATCCTCATAAAAACTGACCTGTCTTCTCCTCACTCACAAAAAAAAGGGGGAAAAACCTGTAGCAGTGGCCAATGACTATGAATCTAAGACCTTCATGGTGATGCAACACTGGTTTGAAATAATAATCTATCTCAGATTAGAAACTTCAGTGGTTTACTGCAGTGATTCTCAGATGGTGGATTGGTTTGTGCCAAGTGGTCTAATCTATCATGTTTGTATGAACTGTATGATGTATTTGTTGGAAACGGCTATTCTTGGAAAAATACATTTGCTTGGGGCAGCACTGTGCTTAATAATGGATAGGAAGTTTCCTCATCGACGGGAGATCTCGGTTTGAATCTCTGCATGAAGTTTCCACGTACGACCTGTGCTTGTGTGCGTTTCCTCCTGGCACACCGCTTTCCTCCCACACCCCACCTATATGCCGCTTAGGTTAATTGAAGACTAAAGAAACTAAAAGTGTAATGCGCGTGATTGACTGGCAGCTAGTCCATGATATACTCTGCCACAAGTCAGCTGGGAACCGCGACTCTAATGAGGACAAGCGGTATGGAAAATGGATGAAAGGACATTTGCTTGGTTTGACTTGTGTAAAAGGAGGTTGTGACTTGATAACCATGGTAAAATATGAGTTTCTGGGTGAGACCTGTTGCTAACCACTGGCCTACAATATCGCTGGAGCAGCATGGACACCTCTCCTGTTATGTCTGCGCTAACAATGCTGCACTTTGTACAAACACACTCCAATGTTCAAATTTGTGCAATAATCAAACAGCTAAATTTTTATTTTTAAAAGTAAGTTACCCTTAACATATGTCAGGGGATTCCTACAGTTAAATCAAATAGGTTCACTTCTTGTTAGTGAGTACAGTGAAGTGAGGAAACGGATTGCGCCCTTCTGCGAATGCACACCCAAAAAGGTTTCATTGCCTGTAGATGCCACAATTTAGCAGCATAGCACTTCTTTGCATTGGAAAACGCTTGGCCTGACAATATGACGCTTCTCCCCTCACTTCAGCATATTTTTACATTCGAGATGGCTTTATCCTGAGCACAAAAACCACAAATAAGTGAGTCTGTCAACAAACAACAACTCCCCCACCCCCCAAAACCATATGCAAATTGGAGAACATGACAATGCTGAGCTGCAAATATGCGTGGGTCCACTGTACTCCGTGAGAATAAATGTCACTAAGCATTTACTCAAGTCTACAAAACCAATTATTAAATGTAATCTTTTTGTGATTGTGAGTATATTATTAGATAATACGCACAGCTGGAAACTCAAAATCCTTCTGGTTGACAAGGTTGAGGATGTATTCAATGCGGTGCTGGTTGTCCGGACAGGCCAACTGCACCGGTGGCGTCAGAGTGCTCATTGCCGTCACTATGGTCTATCATAAAAAACACACAAGAAGCCAACCGACGTTACAATTGAATGTGTAAGAGCAGTACAAGTCATCCCGGCTGAATGAATATCTGAAGCACACTCAGTGTTTTTAATACTACTCACCTCAATGGCCTCTTTGATATTATTCTTGATGTCCTGGATTTTTTGCTTCTTCTCTCTGAAACACACAAGTGTGAAAGTTTATGGATGATTATGCGTAACAGAGGCAATGGCAACAAGGAAAAAACACATTCAACACCCAATGTTTCCATCATTCATTCGTATTCACTTTAATCATGAATTTAGCCTTCTCGCCAAGCTCTAATTAGAAGACTAAATGAAAAAAATATTCTGCACACAATACGACATGCACAATTTTAGATAATTACAAAGAACACAATAATTCAAATCTGTCAGTTTACTATGCCTCAAAACTAATATTTGAATGGATTTGAATAGACAATCTACAACCCCAATTCCAATGAAGTTGGGCCATTGTGGTAAACATACATAAAAACAGAATACAATGATTTGCAAATCATGCTAAACCTATATTTAATTGAATACACAACAAAGACAAGATATTTAATGTTCAAACTGATAAACTTGATTGTTTTCAGCAAATAATCATGAACTTAGAATTTCATGGCTGCAACACTTTCCAAAGAAGCTTGGACAGGTGGCAAAAAGTTGAGGAATGCTCATCAAACACGTGTTTGGAACATCCCACAGGTGAACAGGCTCACTGGGAACACTGGGAACAGGTGGGTGCCACGATTGGGTAGAAAAGGAGCTTCCCTGAATTGCTCACTCATTCACCAGCAAAGATGGGGCGACGTTCGCCTCTTTGCGAACAAGTGCGGGAGAAAATAGTCCAACAGTTTAAGGACAATGTTCCTCAACGTACAATTGCAAGGAATTGAGGGATTTCATCATCTACGGTCCAACATATCATCAAAAGGTTCAGAGAATCTGGAGAAATCACTGCACGTAAGCGGCAAGGCCGAAAACCAACAAACCAACCCCGGTCTGTTGAACAGCTGAAGCTGTACATCGAGCAAGAATGGGAACGAATTCCACCTACAAAGCTTCAACAATTAGTGTCCTCAGTTCCCGAAAGTTTATTGAATGTTGTTCAAAGAAAAGGTGATTTAACACAGTAGTAAACACGACCCTGTCCCAGCTTTTTTGGAACGTGTTGCAGCCAATGGTTATTTGCTAAAAACAATCAAGTTTATCAGTTTCAACATTAAATATCTTGTCTTAGTGGTGTCTTCTTCTTCTTTTGCTTTGGGCTTGTCGCCACAGCGCGTCATCCTTTTCCATGTCAGCCTACCTCCTGCATCCTGCTCTCCAACACCAACTGCCCTCACGTCTTCCCTCACGACGTCCCTCGACCTTCTCTTTGGTCTTCCTCTCGCTCTCTTGCCTGGCAGCTCCATCCTCATCATCCTTCTACCAATATACTCACTACTTCTCCTCTGGGCGTGTCCAAACCATCCAAGTCTGCTCTCTCCAACTTTGTCTCCAAAACATAGAAGCTCGGCTGTCCGTCTGATGAGCTCATTTCTAATTTTATCCAACCTGGTCACTCCGAGAGCGAACCTCAACATCTTCATTTCCGCCACCTCCAGCTACGTTTCCTGTTGTCTCTTCAGTGCCACTGTCTCTAATCCGTCCATCACGGCTGGCCTAACCACTGTTTTATAAACTTTGCCCTTCATCCTAGCAGAGACTCTTCTGTCACATAACACCTTCCTTCTGACACCTTCCCGCTTGGACCCGTTTCTTCACTTCCTGACCACACTAACAATTGCTCTGGACGGTTGACCCCAAGTATCTAAAGTCCTCCACCCTTGCTATCGCTTCTCCCTGTAGCCTCACTCTTCCCCCACCGCCCCTCTCATTCATGCACATATATATTCTGTCTTACTTCGGCTAATCTTCATTCCTCTGCTTTCCAGTGCATGCCTCCATCTTTCTAACTGTTCCACCATCTGCTCCCTGCTTTCACTGCAAATCACAATGTCATTTGCAAACATCATGGTCCAGGGGGATTCCAGTCTAACCTCATCTGTCAGCCTATCCACCACCACTGCAAACAGGAAGGGGCTCAGGGCTGATCTCTGATACATTGTCACACCTACAACACACCTCACCACTGTTCTGCTGCCCTCGTACATGTCCTGTACTATTCGAACATACTTACTTCTCTGCCACTCCAGACTTCCTCATGCAGTACCACAGTTCCTCTCTGGGTACTCTGTCATAGGCTTTCTCTAGATCACAAAGACACAATGTAGCACCTTCTGACCTTCTCTGTACTTTTCCATCAACATCCTCAAGGCAAATAATGCATCTGTGGTACTCTTTCTAGGCATGAAACCATACTGTTGCTCGCAAATACTCACTTCTGTCCTGAGTCTAGCCTCCACTACTCTTTCCCATAGCTTCATTGTGTGGCTCATCAACTTTATTCCTCTATAGCTCCCACAGCTCTGCACATCACCCTTGTTCTTAAAAATGGGCACCAGCACACAAAATTCTATTGAACAAGCTGGTCAAAAACTCCACAGCCACTTCTCCTAGATGCTTCCATACCTCCACAGGAATGTCATCAGGACCAACTGCCTTTCCATTTTTCATCCTCTTTACTGCCTTCCTAACTTCCCCCTTACGAATCATCTCCACTTCCTGGTCCCCCACGCTTGCCTCTTCTACTCTCCCTTCTCTCTCATTTTCCTCATTCATCAACTCCTCGAAGTATTCTTTCCATCTAGCTAGCACACTGCTGGCACCAGTCAATATATTTCCATCTCTATCCTTAATCACCCTAACCTGCTGCACATCCTTCCCATCTCTATCCCTCTGTCTGGCCAGCATTTATAGATCCTTTTCTCCTTCTTTAGTGTCCAACCTGGCATACATGTCATCATATGCCTCTTGTTTGGCCTTTGCCACCTCTACCTTTGCCCTATGTCACATCGCAATCTTCCTTTTGCCTCTCCTGGTCCTCTCAGTGTCTCACTTCTTCTTAGCTAACCTTTTTTCCTTGTATGATTTCCTGTACTGTGAGGTTCCACCACCAAGTCTCCTTCTCTCCTTTCCTGCCAGAAGATACACCAAGTACTCTCCTGCCTGCCTCTCTGATCACCTTGGCTGCAGCGGTCCAGTCTTCTGGAAGCTCCTCCTGTCCACCGGGAGCCTCCCTCACCTCTTCCCAAAAAGCTGCACAACACTCGTCCTGTCTCAGCTTCCACCACATCGTTCTCTACTCTGCCTTTGTCTTCCTAATCTTCCTCCCCACCACCAGAGTCATCTTCCACACCACCATCCTATGCTGTCTAGCCACACTCTCCCCTACCACTACCTTACAGTCGGTAACCTCCTTCAGATGACATCGTCTGCACAAGATGTAATCCACCTGCGTGCTTCTACCTCCGCTCTTGGAGGTCACCCTATGTTCCTGCCGCTACTGGAAAAAAGTGTTCACTACAGCCATTTCCATCCTTTTTGCAAAGTCTACCAGCATCTGTCCCTCCAAGTTCCTTTCCTGGATGCCGTACTTACCCATCACTTCTTCATAACCCCTATTTCCTTCGCCAACATGTCCATTACAATCTGCACCAATCACGACTCTCTCTCTGTCTGGGATGCTCAGAACTACTTCGTCTAGCTCCTTCCAGAATTTCTCTTTCACCTCAAGGTCACACCCTACCTGTGGGGTATAGCCACTAATCACATTATACATAAGACCCTCAATTTCAAGTTTCAGCCTCATCACTCGATCTGATACTCTTTTCACCTCCAAGACATTCTTAGCCAACTCTTCTTTTAAAACACCATGGTCAAATAATTTAATCCCTGCCCCTAAACTTCTAGCCTTACTGCCTTTCCACCTGGTCTCCTGGACACACAATATATCAACCTTTTTCCTAATCACATCATGTCAACCAACTCCAGAGATTTTCCTGTCATAGTCCCAACATTCAGTTCTAGGCTCTGTGCTTTCCTCTTCTCTTTCTGCCGAAGAACCCGTTTTCCACCTCTTCTTCTCCTTCGACTTCGACCCACAGTAGCTGAATTTCCAACGGCGCCCTGCAGGTTGACGGCGCCGGTAGCGAACGTTGTTAACCCGGGCCACGACCAATCCGGTATGGAATTCTTTGGATGAATGCTCATATTTGTTTTGGTAGAGTTTTAAGCCGGATGCCCTTCCTGTTAATTTTTAGAAGACATAATACAAAACTGACTATTAAATTGTTTGTTTACAATTATTTGGGCCTCGAGAGTGCCCGGCCACCTATCAACTATGAAATTAGACCACAAGTATTTTATTTTGTGAGCTCCATGTCAGAAAATGTGTCTGTAAGGGTGTGTGAGGTTTAGGGCTGCACAATCGAATTTTAATCGATTTTGGCTGCACCGATTAAATGAGCCTGATTGTCAGCGTTTTTTTACAATTAAAATGCGGGCACTATTGCATATCAAAAGTGCTTATTTGCAGCAGTGCCTGCAATCTAGTCAGCCAGCCACCAGGGGGCGAACACATGGTCAAGGGTTCATTGAGCTCTGGCACTGCACTCCGGTGCCAACTTCAAAATAAAAGCCTAAAATTGCATTGATGTCCAATGTAGAAATATATGAAGCCTTTATATTGAAGTTGGCCCTCCCAGCACGTTGGCGGAGAGGTGGCATGTCACGGTAAGACACTATATTCAATCGTTGTAGCGGTTGCCTCGACTTCAACTTTTCGGCTGTCCTGAGTGTAATGAAAAGCCCCCGGGAGTAAATAGAGAGGGAAATCACAACTGTTAATTGCAATTTGTGACCGTGCACGACTGACCAATGGTCAAGTAGAACGGCGGCGACGTACCGCCCTTGACATTTCACCATATTGACAACGGGGATTTTTAAATGAAAAGTTGGTTCTTGCAGTCTGTTACTGCCTTGTATGCATAAACTGTATTTGCTTCCATTAAGTTGCAATTTGTGAACATTTATTCAGTTAGCTCTTGCACAAGTAGAATTTTTTGGGATACTTTTTAAAAAAATTGTCATTTATTCTTATTTCAAGATTCATTTTGAACTGAAGACTTACATAGTGTGTTAAAAAGTAGTGCAATAAAAATATTTCCCGTAACATAAGGAATAATCGTTTGTGGGGTTATTATTGTGTTTAGCAATTTGTCCGCTGCATGCACCACAGGCACGGAACCTCACACTGAGAAATGTCGAGAGAGCTTCTCACTCGCTCTTTTTCTTTCTTCTGTGCTGAGTCTTGAGCACAATTAGCCAATAGCCGCAACCTAGCTCCGACTGACCCTGGTTGTCATGTTGACGAACGCTGTACCGTCAATAGTGGCTCATTTGCATGAGACACACATGCCAAACAGCCCGATTTAAAATAAGGTTGTAAAAGACCAATGCATGCCACGGACGTGTTATTAAGACATCTGGGGACTGTTTTAATGTGTGGAAAAGAATAAGTCTCCTTTAAATTCCGGCAAAATCCTGGGTTCATCTGGATTCATCATGGATTGACATTACAGGGTCAGCATACCAAAATACAGTTAATTAAATTGTAGAGGATTTGACAGATGTATGTACTTTGTAAAAAAGATTTTATTAGTATTATTTTTTGTAATCAGCCACTTTAGGACATCATTTTAACACAAGGGACACAGGGCTGGGCCAAAGGTTTCGGTTTCTTTCCACAGAGTGTAAGCTGCGCACTAATGTCCAACTCTTGGGGTATCAAAACAAAGGATGCACAATTTTACAACCACTTCTCCCTGACAGGTCAAATTTACTATGTCGTTGCTCTTCTCGCCATCCTGCCTTAAGCAGAGCGATATGTCAACCGTTTACAAGTGAAGGACCAAAAGTGCTCACTTAAATCTGGCCCTACCACCATGCACGCGAGGTCAAATGTCAGTCAGTGTGCATGCGAGGGAGAGCGAGTTAGAGCGAAGAGCAAACAAGCCTAAATGTATAGTACTGTATAATAAATATTACAGCAAAAACAATCAGTTGTGTGAATGGTAACTAAGAAACAAACTTGACAAATATGTGTACCAGGAGCTAGGGTAAGTGAGGTACACAACAATGCTTGTTGAAGTGAGATCTCGTTAGGTAAGGTGGCGTGTGTCTTGTGTGACATAATACTTGACAGTTCAAACTCAACTTCAATAATCCCAAAAAAAATAATACTTATCGTTCTTCTAAACTCTTGTTAAACGGTACATAGCACACACCTGCCAAATATTAAGGTGATACTAGTGCATTAGTGATAAGTACCACAACTCACGGGTCCAAAAATGAACTAAGTTCATAGTTCTATTTTATTCCCAATATTGTATGTTTTTTGTTTTTTTTGTTTTCATAAACTTAAGAATTTCAAGAATCAGCCATGAGAACCATGAAACCAAGAAATCAAGCAGCTAATACGAGCAACATCACACATCTGTCCGGAAGTGATGATTCGCTAAGCGTCTGTGTTTGGTTCATAAAAACAGTCACATAGTCTCATATATTCATGCCCAATGTGCACACACCGCTCACAGTGTTGAGGAGTCATGCGCTGGGTCATAAGCTCAACTGCCTCAGGTGCAGATTTCCAACTACAAACTTGCAAAAGATGCCTACGTGCTTGCTGAAGCCGCCACAGTTTATTCAGAAGCTCCTTTTGTGCAAATTACTCAATGCTGCAGTAAAAGGGACGCCAAAGGCAGCCCTTTTTATGGAGCCACAATTTATCAACACCAGCATGTTACCACACCATCATGATGCGAGATAGAGTTTCAGCGTTCCATAACAGAGGCCTTATGTGTACCACAGAAGTATAAAATGTGCGACACTAGCCCACTTGTCGCATTGGTTTCAGTCGACCAATCGAAGACAATTTCAAGTCTCGTTGGATTTGTTCATTGTGCAGTGTTGGCCACCAAACATTATGAAGGGATGGGAATAAGTCAAGAAAGTAACCTTCAAATATATTTAACCTTTCCCGCTTGTGTAAACACTTTTCCACACAAATTATCGCGACATATCGTCTATTCAGCAATGCAATTTTGGAGCTTCTGAATGATATTGGAACAAGTCACAGGAAGGAGTCATGCCATATCGCCCGTGAAAAAAAAACAAAAAACGGCATCAACTCTCTGTATTTCCTTGCATCTGGGTCATTTCAGTGCACTGTGACAATCGGTGCTGGCCTCTCCTAGAGAAGTTTTCGGGTGTGCCATCGCAAGTTTTAAACTTAATCTTACGCAGGATAGGCTCAAGAATCTGATTGCCACGCTCTCAGGAGTTAAATCAGAGAAAACATGTTTTTTATGTGGTTGCTGGCTTCCCCAAAAATAATCTGAGCAATAGTTTTCTTTTCTGTAATTTAGTAATATGTTCGTTTCGTCTTCCCCTAACACAAGGCTTTTTCTTCAAACTTCATTTACCTAAAGTGCAAAACTCTCAAACACGCCAGTCTTCACTACTTTTACGCTATTGACGACAGCACGTGCAATCTGTCAGATTGAGCGAACACCTAATTTAGCACCCGCTATTTAGGACCTTAGCAAAAGATTGGAATCTTAGTAGATCATGTGCAACACACCCACCATGAGCCCGTGCAATCTGTTAAGAGTGAACACAATTTACTGCCCGCTATTTTGGGATCTTAGTAAATCAGGCCCTTTGTGAGCTGACTTTCAAAATAAAACAACCAGTGCTAAGATCAGCCACTGTGCCCAGTTCGCCTACATCAACCTGGGGTGGCATGTGACACCTTGTTCTAAGAAATGTCTTCAACTGAAAAGGCGCTGTTCTTCTTTTATTAGTTTATAATGTCATCCTGCTGAGCACCAACACCGGTTGTGCACTAGGACAAGTTAGTAATAAGTCTTGTGTGTGGTATTAAAAAAAGAGCGGTAAAACCTTGGTAAGCACGATTCAAGGTCTGGCAGTGGGATGAAAGGACAAAAACCCCACCACAAGTAACAAATAGGATGCTTGGCAGCTTCTGCCCCTGTACACTTGTACGTAATATACTCACTCTGCATTGAAGCCGTTGACATGGAGGATCCTCATCTGTTTCACAATTGTACTCTTTCCTGACTCTCCAGCTCCTAAAAGACAAGAGAATTAAACATTGAGGGGCTAACTTGACATGGCAACACAAGAAAGACTACCCAATGTCAACAAATTTGACTGCGGTGTACTTTATGAACAGTAGAAAGGAACATATCATATGCCGTTGATGTCGTTTAGTTGGAACAACTACATGCAAGGACAGAGCTGCATGGTCACGGCTGAGATAATAAACAGGATTTTTCTGCAGGATGATGCAGAAAAATCAATGATGACTTGATACTCTTCTTGAAAAAGTATTCCATTTTATTACAAAACTTAGAGTTATGACAGATCCAAACCAATCCCAAAATTAGATTGTGCTTAAGAGCAACTAAAAAGAGCTGTTTTTAAGCATTTTCATTATGTAAAGTAGACATTTAATTCCCGTAATTTCTCATGTATAATACGCACCCATGTATAACGACCACCCCCAAAGTTGACCTCAAAATTCTGGAAAACCCTTCAACCTATGTATAATGCATTTCTACATTGCATGATTTTGGTTCTACCCGTGTGATCAAAATGAAGTATCATCTGTATTTTGTTAGTTTTTTCAAAGACTTAAGTTAAGCACTTTATTTGAACACAATACTTTTCTTTTTATTTACTTCTTATTTTTAAATTCACAGCCCTACTTTTATTTAGTAATTGAGAAAACACACAGTTGTGCCCAGGCAGAATTTGTAAGATGTGTACATTTTCTTAAAGAAAACATGAAGGACCAGGTGAAACATTTAATTTGATTTTAATAGGATTCAAATTAAACTGTCACGCATTTTAGAAAAGCATTATCATTAAACAAAACATAACCATAAAGAAATTAATGATGGTTATTGTTCAGTCGTATTTAAAAAAATAATAATTCACAAATTCTGCCTGGGTATGTAAATTTATAAGCACAATTGTACATATCATATGTCATATGTACCCCTGTCCTATTGGAATGAAAGTGTACGCTACACCTTTTTCATAACCTCTAGGTGGCATACTAGAATGAAAGTGTACAACTTTTTCAGAACCTCTAGGGGGCGGCATACATTTATATAATGTGGAAGTCTTTTTAATATTCTCCTATACCCATATATAATGCACACTATTGACTTTTGAAATTTTTTGGGGGGGGAAAAGCGCATTATACACGAGCAATTATGGTACGTGTCATAATTTAGAACAGGTGTCACAATTAATTGACAACTAATTGAACGTCAAATTAATTGACAACTATTTTGATAATCAATAAATTGCTTACAGCAGTCATTCTCAGACCATTTACACCAAGTACCGTCTAAAAAAAAAAACACACAGTAGCGTAGTAGGTCTAGTCTAACCCAATGTGACCGGACTATCGCAAAAACATGACAGTTGGCGACACACACCCACACAGAGTGACATGATATATGGACTAGACTTTACACCGATCTGATCAGGCTGATCGTATGGGCCGATATTTGGCATTTTATGCTGATCGGCTGATCGACTGTCATAATTCGCCGATCCGATCAAAAGACATTTACTCCGTGTCGCCATCGTGCACAGTATATTTGAATCCAAAAGCTAGTTGATTTTTTCCCTTGTCGCGTGTCTTTTGACGTGGTACTGTAAATATCTGACGGCCAATAAAGTTATTAAAAAATACAAAATAAAAATAAAAGTCGGTGGTGTGGAACAAACAACACGTCTGAGACAGACAACAAGACAAATTTGCTCTTTCACGATTGCACTATGTCAGACTACTGCAATAAAATCTTGTATTCTGATACCACCGCATCCCGTTGTTTTACGATCATTGGGCTTCATCTTGTCAACTCAAATGCAACCGGATACACTCGTTACCGTGGCGACGACAACCAGCGTGGATCGCGCCGACTGCATAAGAAGAAAATGGGGGGGAAAACGTGTGTCGGTGGTCACCGATGCTCAGGAGAGGACGTTCGTTTAATGCTTTCTTGAGGTATGTTTCCGTACTTTCAAAACGATACAGCTCACAAGCAGGCAACAAAAGTTATGTACCCTAGCAAGCTAGTGCTAGCACGAATGGTTGGACGTAAACATGCTACCGTTCTGTCGAATCATGCTCTAAAGTTTCGGTGTGGGTGAAGTAATTTAATTACAGTAAGTTAGCACCCATTATTTCTGTCATGTTGCAATGTTGGTTTGACCTGACTGATTAGAATACATGACTTGACTAGAACAGTGATTTCCAACCTTAATGGAGCCATGGAACATATTTTACAATTGAAAAATCTCACAGCACACCAACGAACAAAAATGTCACAAAAAGTGGATTACATGAATTACTGTATTGACTTCCTGCCATCTAATAGAAGACCATTCATTTGGTCTGTCTGTCACTATGCCTCACTGGCATAAATAGATGAACAAAGATACATTATTTATAATAAATATAATTTTTTGAGCACTTCAGTGCACAAGTATAGACAGTAAATGAACAGTTCATTTAAATAGCAACATCTTGTGATCGGTAATCGTTTTTTTTAAACTCGCCGATCGGTCCCAAAAATCCTGATCGTGTAAAGCCTAATATGGACGCCCTGAACGGTGAGCCTTTAACGTTTTTTTTTTCATAAAAATATAGAGTAATAGTTAAGGAAGAAGCGAGATACTACAGCGAGAGGACGTGGCTGGGAATAAAGAGAATAGTAGAGTTAAAAAGAAAGGTTCAGCTTGCTCTCATTCACTTGAATGTACATACCGCTCGCATAAATTTTGGCCGCAAGCTTCGCTATTTCATCCACAGGTACAATTTTGTGAAAATTTTTTATTGTTAATCATTGTTGTAAAACAATATATGTATACTTTTATATAAGCTATTCGTATGGCTTGGCGGCAGCACAATAGCCAACTGTGTCTCGCTTCCATAAAAGCCAGAAATGAAGTTTTTTTGCATGTGAAACCCCGCACACTGCGCGAGAGTTCAGTCGTGTTCAGTCACATCGCTCAGTGTGCAGCAGCATTTAGTGTGCATGAAAACGATATCATTTCAAGTCACTGTAACATTTTGCACAGTTTGAACATTAACAGTGCGCCTAAATATAGGAAAACTGTAGTCAAAAGTTAAATACTGTACGACTGGACCATATTTGGGCACGGCTCCAGTAGGTATATAGTATGTGCATTGTGCAAAACAACATCGGTTTGGCTAAGGACCCCCGAAAATGGCACCTACGAAGAGACACGCTTACGAAGCACAGTCTAAACTGCAAGCAATCAGTTACGCGGAGGAACATGGGAATCGAGCAGCCGCGAGAGAATTCAAGATCAACGAATCCATGCTTTTGACAAGTGGAGGAAGCAGTAAAACGAGCTTCGCCAAGTCAAGAAGACGAAGCTGAGTTTCCGCGGAAACAAGGCGATGTGGCCCGAGTTGGAAGACCAACTCGAGCGATGGATTAATGACCAAAGAACAGCCGGGAGAAGCGTCTCTACAGTCACCATTCAACTAGTGCAATAACTCGGAGCTTGCCATCATTCCGGGAGGCTCGACGAAGGAACTCCAACCGCTGGACATCGGTGTAAACAGGGCGTTCAAAGTGAAGTTGCGAGCGGCGTGGAAGCGATGGATGACAGATGGCGAACACAGCTTTACTAAGACTAGGAGGCAGCGCCGGGCGAGTTACGTCACCATATGTGAATGGATTGTGGATGCTCGGGCTAGCGTGTCTGCTTGCACTGTGGTTGGAGCTTTCGTAAAAGCCGGCATCATTTCTGAGGAGCCGCACCGCAACGAGACGGACTTTGACGAAAGGGAACCTGGCGTGTTTGTTGGAGAACTTGCCCAGCTGTTCATTTCGGATACGGAAGATGAGGACTTGGATGATTTGTGGATGAGGATTGATCAAAAAATAACACGAGTACATTGTTAAATACGTCAATAAAGTACAACCGAACTCAGTTTTGCTCCCGCTGCCTTTAAAAAAAAATTGTTTTAGCATGCATGCATGCTACCGTATGTTTTAAGCTAGCGTCTGTTTTACCATGCCTGTGCCCAATAATACGGTGCGCCTTATGTATGTGTTAAATACAGAAATGGACCCCGTAACTGAGACTGCGCCTTTTAATACGCTGCACCTTATGGTCGTGAAAATACGGTACAACCAATGTTTGGAGGGACGTCGCAGCTTCTCACAACATTAGGACGCATTAAGGTCATGTCGGGGGAAAAAAATAAAAAAATCAGTCCACAAAACATGCAATGAGCAGTCTTAGCCTATGTGAATGAAAAAAGAAGACATAAAAACAACGTGAACTTAATGCATTCAACAATTATTGTCTGTATCATAGAGGCTGGACTATGCAAAAACTTGGTAGAGGTTTGGTGCGTGGGCCGAGGAAGGACCCGTAACACTGAATTTGGACTTTTTCTTCTTAGTTTCAAACTGCAGAGCAACAACTGAACTCGGTTGTTCGATGGATTGAAACATTCACCTTAGCTAACTGACATATACTAGGTATCCAACGGTGTTGGCCATGCAGTCATGACTACTGGTATGCGGGGTTGCAGACTTAACCAAATGCTATTTCTTTGTCCAGTATAACAGTCTGTCATGAAACATTTTAGAGAAATGTAAAAAAACAAAAAACTGCAGCTCTTTCTCCTTGATTATTGGATTTTGGAAAGATGTGTTTGTATTTTTTGAGTGGCTTCAAACAAAGAGTTCACATCGTTCCTGTCTGTATGACCTTTTCTTCACATTTGAATGGTATTTTTAAGAAGACTCATCTAATGACAATCACAATAATTAGCAATAATTTTGCATTCTGCTTTTTCCACCAGAGATTCATTTGTGATGGCCGAGCACATGAGAACACCATGGAAGCGTTTGTTGCTCGGGCATTTTAGTGACCCAACAAGTTGCCATGCATTCTGACTCAATTCACAACATGATGCTCTGAAATATGACTGATGACCTCATGTCACAATGTTCGCCCTCCTGTGTATCTCCCATCTTCCTGTTCATTCCCGTGCTACAGCGACAGAAGAAGAAACATCTCCATGAAGACCTCTGTCAACCGTGCAATGTTCATCATGGAATATGTTTGCAGTCCATCTGCCAACAACAGAAGCTTTACAAAAACCCTGAGAGCATCAGTGAGGCAGCAAATATAAGACCATGAGATCTGGAAACATGCAAAACCACTCCATTGTAATTTCATTCTAGGCCACGTCACCTCCGATGGTTACATATGTAAACCACAACTGGGTCCACAATGCACTGTCTATTGAGTGCTATTTGAAGATATCTGTGGATTGGGTTAAGATTAAACATTAGCTAGATCATCCATTTTTTTATGTAACATGTACAGCAGAAATTTGGATTCGTTACAGATGACAATGGATACAGTTGGGCAAAAAAGTATTTAGTCAGCCACCAATTGTGCAAGTTCTCCCACTTAAAAAGATGAGCGAGGCCTGTAATTTTCATCGTAGTTATACCTCACCTATGAGAGACAAAATGAGAACAACAAAAAAATCCAGAAAAAATGTATTAGCAAATTAGCAATTGGTGAGTGATTAAATACTTTTTGCCCCACTATTTTTAACTGAAACTTGTCAGCCAATCTGAGAAGGTGCTCTCCAAGTAAAAGACAAAACAAAAACGGTGGTTTCCAAACAAAGCTGGTCTGCGATAGAGAGCTTGTTTTTAAACTACTTGTAACTTGTTTTTAATCAAGCTGTTGCTTTAATAAAAGTGTCAAAACAACTCCTGTGCTAAATAGACAACTACCCTTTATCTTGATTAATCACATGATGTTTACATTGATCTGTGCGTGTCACACATCTGTAAAATGGCTGTTCTGATTAAATGTAGTGGCCCATATAGGGCTACACAATCGAATTTTAATCGTGATCCAAATTTTGGCTGCCAAGATTAAATAAGCCTGATCGTCGGCAATTTTTTATATTTAAAATCTGGGTACTGCTGCATATGGAAAAGTGCTTCATTTTTCAGGTATATGTATACTTTACTTGAGTATTCATTTTTCTGGTGACTTTTTACTTTTACTCCTTACATTTCAAACAACCATCTGTACTTGCTACGCCTTAGAATTTAAAAGTGAGCTTGTTACTTTTAAAACCTTCTAAACTTTGTGACGATACGATATCAAAAGCAGAATTCCCCCCAAAAAATTAAAAAAATAAAAAAATAAAAAACGGAAGCTGGAAGTATGCTAGCCAAGCAGCAGTGCCCGCAACCTAGTCAGCCAGCCACCAGGGGGCGAACGTATGGTTAAGGCTTCATTAAGGGCCGGCACCGCACTCCGTGGCCAACTTCAAAATAAAAACTTGGATGACATTGATGTCCAATGTAGTAATATATGAAGCTTTTATTTTGAAGTTGGCCCTCTCAGCACGTTGGTGGAAAGGCTGCATGTCACGATTACACACTATTAACAATCCTTGTAGCGTCTGACCCGACTTCAACTTTTCGGCTGACCTGACCGCAGTAAAACAAACGGCAGAAGTAAATAGAGGGAAATCACAACTGTCGAGTTCTTTGCAGTTTGTGCCCGTGCACGACTGACTAGTCAAGCAGAACAACGGCGGTGTACACTTCCATGACAATTCACTATATTGATGGGGATTTTCTAATAAAAACTTGGCGCTTACAGCCCAATGTTATTGCATTTTATGCTGTAACTGTATTTGCTTCCATTAAGTTGCAACTCGTGATTGCACTTTGTAATAGCATATTTATTCAGTTAATTTTTCGGGCTGCATGTGTTTATTTATTTACTTTTTTTAATCTATCATTTATCCATCCGTATTCGAGCCGCTTCTCCTCACCCTATCCCAGCTATCATCGGACAGAAGGCGGGGTACACCCTGAACCGGTTGCCAGCCAATCGCAGGGCACATATAAACAAACCACCATTCGCACACACACATTCACACCTACGGGCAATTTAGAGTCTTCAATCAACCTAGCATGCATGTTTTTGGGATGTGGGAGGAAACCGGAGCGCCCGGAGAAAACCAGCACAGGCACGGGGAGAAGATGCAAACTCCACACAGGCGGGGCCGGGGATTGAAACCCGGTCTTCAGAACTGGGAGGCAGACGCTCTAACCAGTCGTCTACCGTGCCGCCATCAATCATTTATTCTTGTCTAAAGATTCATTTGACTGAAAACTGTTAAGATATTGTTTGTTGAAAAGTAGTGCAATAAAAATAAAGATGTTCCCTAACAAAGAATAATTGTGACAAATTACTGATAACAATATTGATCAAAATAAACGCGATTATTAATTTGGCCATAATCACGCAGCCCTGGGCCCATGTAAACACCAGATCGGAATAGATGACATCACATGTAAACAGTTGACCTGAGCTCTTCAATCGGAATGAAAAATAGTCTGCATGTATAGGGGAGGTCAGCCTTGTAGTTCAACTTGCGATGGCTGCTTATGTTATTCTTCAGACAACAAGTTACTGGCAGTTAAAAACGAATCAACAGAGCCTCTGCCGGTTTCTGCCAAGTTAGCGCACTCCCCTTTTTGCCAAGAGCTTCAAGTCGCGCTTCGTCAACTGTAAGTCCACAAACCCTATTGATTTTTAACCATTAATTAATGCAGCGATTCTCAATTGGTGGGTCGGGACCCAAAAGTGGGTCATGGAACCATTTTGGGTGGGTCATGGACAGCTAGTAAAAAAATGTTTTGTTTTGTTTTCTTAAAATGACGTTTTCATGTTCTGATTTTTCCGCTACAGTACGAAGCCATACCAAGTTCCCACACGGAACGATTTGAGTGTTTCTGTGTATTAGGATGAATTTAGATTGAGCAACATTAAGCACACTCGTGAAACAACCTTTAGCCTAACAACAAAACGTGCTGTCAGTGTTGTACGTTTATTGATTATATAGCTGTTAAACGGACCGGTGTCTCCAACAATCAATACATTCAAAACATGTAATTAATTGGATATTTAAATAAAATGTGAGCTTTAGTCTCATTTGCCCATATCTCAATGTCACTTTGCCATTTCACTGTAGTTTGACTGTCACTTTGTCATCGTATCGTGTCTTTGCCACTGCACCCAAAGTTTATCTAGTCTGTCAACGCTTTAGCACATCGAATTAGACTCTTACATTGAGAACGTATCTGATATTAACAGATTACAGTCATACGGAGACAACAAACCCAAATTAGTCTCCGACTCTTTCCGTTTCAAGGTCTGCCTATTTTATCCACCCTATCTAAAATGGCGGACAAGCAAATGCCGATCGCATGATCAAAAACTATCTATAGTGATCAGATCAGAACAAGCTGATTGGACACGAGTGAATGCTTTGCAGTGATGCCATGGCATCATTGTCACATCATTGCCTGTCTGTCTATAATCTGGCCTTTCATCAGGTACAAAATGTACAGTACTTAAGAACAGAAACTTCAGGTATAACTCACCAGTTCAGAACAAGATGTCAATTTTGTTCTTTGTATGACTTTGAATCCGTTTACTACGGTGGCCGATACAGGTCACAACAAATGAAAACGCCACAACACGACGACATTAATCCACAACATAGCCACATAAGGGACACCGGAAGTGAGCTCCCGCTTCCTCTGACTGTTTAATTCGTCCATGTTACCGGGGACTCATATTGCAAATGACCAACGGGCTTCCCTTTATCTATAATAAGGACAAATCTATTTAAAAGATTATCCTAATGAAATTAAAGTGGGGATTAGAACTTAATACCTCACTCTACCCATATCAGCAAAAGCTAAAGAAACACATTTCAAAACAAACGATACATCGCCTTGTATCCTGTGATGAATAAAGTAGAGGGAAAAACAGTGACTGAGGCGAAAAGTTGCACAAGTTTTAATTAACCAAGTTCGAAAAGTAAGTGAAAGTAAGATATTTCTGAGCCATTTCCGAAAGTGCATACGTTGTTATAAACCATCAACATTCTAGCCAGAGGTGGGAAGTCGTTACTGTACTCAAGTACATTTTCAGGTATCTGTACTTTACTTGAGTGTTCATTTTTCTGGTGACTTTTTACTTTTACTCCTTACATTTTAAACAACCATCTGTACTTGCTACTCCTTACATTGTAAAAGTGAGCTTGTTACTTTTAAAACCTTCTAAACTTTGTGATGATGTGAAATCAAAAGCAAAATTCCAAAAAAATGGAAGCTGGAAGCAAGCAAGGCAAGCGCATTGTAGACATCATAGATTCAACACTCCCCTTTGAGCTGCGTGCCGACGGCAACACTTAGCTGATGGGGGCAAAGTATCAGCGCATTCCATGTATCTAAGCTAGTGGGGGCAAAGTGACGGCGCACTCCATGTTTGTGGAAACCAAAAAAAGGATGCCTGCACACGCTGCTGCGTACGGTTGAACACACGTCGAACAATCACAACATGGGAAGTCCGAACAGGGAATAACTTTTCATCGGTAAGAATATTTTATGCCCCCCCCCACCCAAAAAAAAGTGCCTGCAATGAATGAACCACAGTTTTTTTGGAAAGCTAGCTTGTTGAAGTCTGGCTTGCTAGCAGTAAATTATGTCACATTTGAGCATTAGTTCAAACTTTTATTTGGCTTTGTCCATTGTTGCCCCTAGAGAAAGCATGCCAATCATGTGGAGAGATACACAAATCTCACTGCATGTATATTTTACTTTTGGGTTAAAAAAAATGTCAATTGACTTTTATTTTTTTTACTCAAGTACATTTATAAGTGTGTACTTTTGCACTTTTACTTAAGTGAGTGGTTTCAGTACTTGTTGTTTTTTTGCACAATTATCAGTACTTTTACTCAAGTAATGAATACCTGTACTTTTGACATCGCTGACTCCAAATTCATTCATTAAAACTTGTGCAACTTTTCAATTTAGTCACTCGGACTAATTATACAGTCGGAGGGAGCTATGTTGTGGATTAATGTCCTTACAAATATGCTATAATACATGATGTGATATATACGATATGATATATGTAAACACAAACAAAGCCTAAACATCGCACATTGTCATCTTTGGTAGCTCTTGAGGATATCTTGTGTAAAACAAAATACATTGTAGACTTTTTAAAGTTGCTACAGGTGCTCTGTTCCGATCTCCTGCTACGGGATTCCACAATCTACCCATGCGAACCAAAGAAGCTGGTTGCACATACACCCTATTAGGTGCAATCAAACCAAATGGGGAAAAAAAGGTCAGTTCACTTATGTTTGGCAGCCAGGCACATTTGTTTTCATGCGGATCCTGCCCTTCTGCTTTGTTGAAGTCGCCACAACTTCCTCCGCAACATAAATATGGGTGTGTCTGTGGTACTGTATGCACCTTCCATGGTATTTTCTGTCATTAAATATTTGGCCTTTTAACAAAAGTAGACCAAAACTTGGAATTGAAAGCCCCACTCCTACATGGGAGGAGGAGTTAAATAAGAGGGGAGACAGTCAAGAAACTCTTCTTGCCTCTTATGTAACGTGGAGACCGAGCACACCTCCCCGACACACCAACCACATGTTGAGTCTGTTCACGTCCACAATTGTGTTGTTTACGGTCAAATGACATGAGAACTACAGTCGACTGATAACAGTAACATCTTGTGTGTTAGACACCACAGTTGCTTTCAGTGCAAAAACGATTGGATTGAATTGCCAATCAAGCTCCGGATAATAGTTGTGTTGCCTCGTTGTTGCAATGCCACTGTTTTCCAAAGAAAGCATTTGCTCTGCTTGTAAGACGTGAATCCACTTACCTAAAAGCAATAGTCTGTGTGTTGCTCGGTAGATTTGTTTGTCCTTTTGGAGCTGCTTCTCTATCTTTTTGTTTGCTTCTCTCTGGGCCTTCTCCTCATTTCTCTGGTCTTCAGTCTTACTGTTGCTCAAACAACCCATCTTCCCGCAGGGAAAAGCCCCCACCAAAAAAAAAAAAAAAAAAGTGAGTCCAAGGGGAGGAAGAAATGGAAAGGCGGTAAGTAAGAAGTATACAAGTGTGGGTAAATGTAGGAAATATCTATGACGTCTATAACGTGGACCGGTCTAGAGCCCACGTTTGACCCGAGGGTTCGGCAGGACAGCAACAAACATGGAGAAAGGTCCTCCAACAGCCTGGTCAAAAATCGGTAACGGGGGTGTAGCCTCTCCGCCCAGGTCCAGATGATTTGTGATTTATGTCAGTGGAGGGAGTTTTGCTGTCCGAAAATGGGAGCAATTGCTGTTGCTAACGCCACCGACAAGGCCGGATCCCTTTTCGCTTTTTTTCCTCCCTTTCAGTTGCACGTTACTTCTGTCTCGACAAGTGACAACGCGACTTGAAAATTCGACAGCAACTGCGAAGAACGAGGAGGAGGAGGAGGTGAAGAAGAGGAGCCCCGGTGCTCATGAGCCAAAGCCCGGGTCTTGCATCTCACTGCTGCCCGTGACAGGGAGCGCAAATCGGCGTGAGTGTGGTGCTCACCCGCAAGGTGGCGCGGCTCGGTCCCAAGCCTCCTTTCAAAACACGCATTTTTTCCCCCGCACAGGTCCAGCTTGTCCTGTTCGGTGGTGTTCTTGTTGTTAGGGGGCCCACCAGCAGGAAGTGAACTAAGAACACCCAACGACAGCTACATGTGTGATTTGTCCATTGCTTCCGGACCACTTCTCTGCATCGGGCCGAGCCGGAGAGCAACAGCTTTTTGGGCCGGTTCCGAACACAGATCCCCGATTTCTCCTCCTTATTCACGTCGCTATGTTATCGCCGCCAAAAGAAGGGGGGCCTCCTCCGTGGGGGGTGGGTCGCGAGCGTGTGTCCCTGGCTTGTGTTATCAGCCCGTCGCTTCATAAACGAGCCCGCACCCGAGACACTTTTCTTCTAGCAAGATTCGGATCCAAATCCAACACGTGAATAATCCCGACGAGTCGCAATTAAAGCAGGAAAATGGAGTCGTGGTGTGTGTGTGTGTGTGGAGTGGAGGGGAGGGGAGGGGAGGCGAGGGGAGGGGAGGGGGGCAGCCTCAAAATGTCTCCAGGTTTGTTGTTAGGGTTGAAAAGCAGCTGGCTGTCAGACTGGGCTTAGGGGAGCCTCATGAGGCCTGTACGTGCACGCACACGCACGCGCCTACACGTACATGCGTATTCCTCCTCCATGGTTCGGTAGAAATAAGATGGCTTGTACACCGCATGTTCATTTACATTCACCAGAAAGCGGAGAGGAAAAAAAGAAAAAAAATAGCACACAAGCTAGCTAGCTAGCACATTCGCGCCGCCAAGGCCGCCACCGCCGTCGTCGCTCCGCTGTCGGCCGAGGCTTGTGGAAGTCGAAAAGCACGAGAAGAAGTCTTGCTTCTTGGAGCTTATTCTCTTTTCTTCTTCTTCTCTTCCTCGCCCCTCTTCTCTCGCTCTCTCTTTTCCGAGAACAGGAGCCTACATTAAGGCAGGGCTGGGCGAGAGCCTGGCAGAGACGGGGTGGGGCCACGCCGCGCTCATTGAACCCTGGGAAACAGAGAGAGAGAGAGCGCGAGAGAGAGCGAGAGAGAGAGAGAGAGAGAGAGAGCGGGGAGGCGGTGGCACAGATGTGAATAGGAAGATAAGACACGCTCCTTTTGAGCTAAAAGTCATCAACGCATTCAATGTGTCTGAACGGAAAAATCTAAATACCAGTACATAGATGCTTGTGCTGCAACGTCGTATACAATTACGACAAGGGAGCTGGGCGTAACCTTTCACAGGTAAAAGTATTTTTGGACTCATCCCCCACCCCACCCATTGTTATGTATTGATAGCACACACTTTGGTGTTGACAAAAAAGTAAAACTCATGAAAATCGGTTGAGAAATGAGCAAGTTACGCCTTAACTTGGGCACGTCGACCTCACCAACATGGCCGCCATGTAGGTACGTCGGGTTAGTACAGGGCGCTGGCGGATCTAGTATTCTTATCTATGGGCGGTGAAGGCGTAGTGGTGGAACAAGAAGCCGCTGGTTTTATCATAGGTATGTAGACTAGATGCGTCAGCGCGGCGTATTGTATTAGTATTCCCACCTAGTTTCTGGGCAGGACACGCCTCACTGCAACATGATCGGCTTCTGCGTCGCGGGAAGGGCAGGCTACGCAGATGTAACGAGATGACCATCTAAAAAAATGTATCACATTTGTACGAACTAAAAACAAGGAAGTTTGTTATGGTTAGGTTTAGAGCTAGGGTTGAGGTTTAAGGTGGTTTAGGATATGTTAAGTTTAGGATTAGGGTGGGTTAGGGTTAGTGGGAAAGATATTAACGCCGCCACACTTAAAGTCACTTTTCCCATCTGGAAGCAGTAGGGCGTGTTCTACAGAGATACAACAGCCAATCATAGTGCCGTGGTGCGTGTCCTGGAGCCAGTAATATTGGAGCAGGGCGTGTCCTGCCTAGAAACTACGTGGGAATACTAATAATGCGCAGCGCGCAGTGGCACCCCGGTTAACTGACATGTCTACGTAGCGGCCACGTTAGGGAGGTTGACGTTCCCATCAGGGGCAATGCACGGACATTGAAATTAGGTCGTAACTTTCTTATTTCTCAACCGATGTTCACGAGGTTTACTTTTTGGCAACGCCAAAGCATGTTGGATTAATACAGATTTTTTTTTAAAAAACACCAAGACTAACAGACAAACAACCATTTGCACTCACATTCACTCATACCCACACCAATTTAGAGTATTCAGTGAACTTGAAATGCATGTTTTAAAAATTCACCTGAAAAATAAAAATACACACACACACACACGCACACGCAAGCACAGGGAGAACATGCAAACTCCACACTGGTAAGGTGCAGCCGACATTCGAACCCTGATCCACAGAAATGTGAGGCAGACGTGCTTCACTTGCACACTGTATTGACCTACTGCAAACTTCAACCACATAAATGTTAAAATAATATAATTGACTCAATCAAAACCACAATTATATTTGTAAAAGCTGTAATTTGTTACAGCTCTTGTATTGGATATCATTAGATTGTGTAAGTATGCATTATATTTTGGTTATTGTTAGTATGCATCCTGTCGCTATCTGATTCTACAGTTAAACATAACATGGATAACAGTATTATAGACTGTTCTGTGAACTAATACACTGACGTCCACTAGGTGGCAGCACTCTACCAACTCTTTGCAGAAGATCACCTTGGCCTAACAACAGAACAGGGGCCCTCAATGATGCAATGATGACAATGATTCAGAGCGGCCTGGACAACTGTCACTTATGAACTTAATGAGCGAACAACTGCTTTCGAGGTTCGTAATAGGACAGGAGGTAATTCTAATAATAATTCAGTATCTTTTCAGGACTGAGGGGATTCAAATACAGGAAGACCGTTGACAACATTGGCCAAGGTCTAACAAGGAGCGCCTCTTAACTGACTTCAACTCCTTGGGATTATTGGAGCACAATAACTATTTTGGATTTGAAAAGTGTTGGCCATGAATAGCAGAGCTGGCTGAGATCATTTCGGTACCACGTTTATGTCTATATTCAAAATGGGATATTTTTGAATGGTAAATGCAGCTGTAAGATCTGTATTTTATAGACAAATATTGGCAGATGTGACGTTTACTCTTACAGGAAGTGAAAAGTGAAAAACACGTTGATTTGGCTGGCCCTTAACAGCTTCCACTCGTCTGGGAAGACTTAGTGTGTCTCGGTACTTTTGTCTGGAGAATGAGCGTACTTCAAATGACAGCCCCACTGTAACGGCCACACAGCATCTTATTCAGAAACACAGTCATTAATCACCGCTGATAGAAGCAGCACACTTGCTAATGCAGCCTTTATTCTCAAATATTCAGGAAATAAAGTTTCTGTTTCTGCTGGTCCAAGCATTGATGAGTCCTCTGTAGTCACACCAGTGGTTAATGGCCTGGCAGCCATGAAGATGAGATCCACTTCCCCTCACCCTGTAGTCAAATGTGATGAGCCAGCCTTATGCAAAAGTGCGTTGTGATTATGAGCCTGGTGTCAGAAATGCAGAAAGCGTATCAACTCATTAATACGCAAAGATCGACAAAAGGGAATGCTCGCGCAGAAATGAGCCAAATGCCACATAATAACAATTGACCAAGTCACTCTATTTTACGATCAGTATACGTTTTTATGATCGTCGGTGATATAACGACAGGAGGGAGATTAGCCTCAATTTCTGCATAGTAACAGGGATGCTTGGTCACAAGCCATTATGTGTGAGAGAGAAAGAGCAAGAGAGGTGAGGGAGGCGGAAAAAGGGATTGAAGAAGAGCACAGGCGCTTTATCCTCGCGCATGAGAGGAGACCTCTTCTCATTCCCATCGGGCTCTGAGGATCCCAAACTTTAATCTGGACCAGTCTCTCCGTGTCGGAGCAGGTGTGAGACCATGACCATTTTCCACACTTTTACCTGCTCGTGAGGACAATCGCAGCGTTGAAAAAAGTGAAGAAAATAAGCATCGCAAAGGTGGTAGGAGTCATGGCTGGGGACATGGTGGTCGGGATGCTGTACAACTTATTACTGCCGCTTAGCCTGCTAGCTGGTAAGTCTTATCGTGCTTGAACTGGTCAATGACTTAGTAACAACAGAAAGGGGATAACAAAATAGCTCACAATATTTGTCTACATTTGCAAGAAACTACACATCGCTAGTCATAGACAAACACGATGCATCCAAATGTGCATTTTAGGTTCTTTCTCATGTATTTCAAAACACAGGTGGATAAAAGTCCAGCAGTGAGTGGTCGAGCACAAGCTGCTCCTGCATGGATGCTGGTCATAACGCCATTTCTTTGGATCTTAGTCAAATGTTTGCCGTAGGAAGTCATGAAACGGATCTGCAGCCCCAATTTCAATGAAGTTGGGATGTTGTCTTAAACCTAAATCAAAACAGAATACAAGGATTTCAACATTCCATGGTCAACCTATATTTCATTGAATACACTACAAAGGCAAGATATTTCATGTTCAAACTGATCAACTTGATTGTTTTTACCAAATAATCATAAACTTGGAATTTTATGGCTGCAACACTGCACTGCGCTGCATCAAAAACCGACATGGAGGTGTAAAGGATATCACCACACGGGCTCAGGAACACTTTAGAAAACCAATGTCGGTGAATACAGTTCGGCGCTACATCCGGAAGTGCAACTTGAAACTCTACTATGCGAAGCGAAAGCCATTTAACACCAACACCCAGAAATGCCGCCGGCTTCTCTCATCTAAGACGGACTGATGAAAAGTGGAAAAGTGTTCTGTGGTCCGACAAGTCCACATTTAAATTTTTTGGGGGAAATTTTGGACGTCGTGTCCTCCGGGCCAAAGAGGAAAAGAACCATCCGGACTGTTATGGACGCAAAGTTCAAAAGCCAGCATCTGTGATGGTATGGGGCTGTGTTAGTGCCAATGGCATGGGTAACTTACACATCTGTGAAGGCACCATTCATGCTGAAAGGTACATACAGGTTTTGGAGAAACATATGCTGCCATCCAAGCAACATCTTTTTCACGGACGCCCCTGCTTATTTCAGCAAGACGATGCCAAACCACATTCTGCACGTGTTACAACAGCGTGGCTTCGTAGTAAAAGAGTGCGGGTACTAGACTGGCCTGCCTGCAGTCCAGACCTGTCTCCCATTGATAATGCGTGGCGCATTATGAAGCGTAAAATACGACAACAGAGACCCCGGACTGTTGAACGGCTGAAGCTGTACATCGAGCAAGAATGGGAAAGAATTCCACCTCCAAAGCTTCAACAATTAGTGTCCTGAGTTCCCAAACGTTTATTGAATGTTGTTAATGAATGTTGTGTGTTGCAGCCATAAAATTCCAAGTTCATGATTATTTGCTCAAGCAATCAAGTTTATGCGTTTGAACATGAACTATCTTGTCTTTGTAGTGTATTCAATGAAATCTAGGTCGAACATGATTTGCAAATCGTTGTATTCTGTTTTTGTTGTTGCGAATGTAGCCCGTTCCTACCGATCTATGGCAGGACTACACAAACAAAACCAAACCGATTTGCACAAAATTTTGTAGAGGGATATGGAAGAAGCCATCACATTAAGGGGAAGATCTGGAAAAAGAAGGCGATACAGATTATACAGATTCATTCTTTTTCCCATGACTTTGGCTTATCCTTCATGCAAATCATTGTATTCTGTTTTTATTTATGTTTAATACAACGTCCCAACTTCATTGGAATTGGGCTGGTCATAAACCCAAGGACATTGGTTAATCAGCATGTATCCAATGCTGCATACATTTATTAGCCCGTCTGTCCCAAAAATGGGGAGACCATCCAGTATCATCGAGTGCTTGCATGCAGACTTTTAATTTCAGTAAAGTCTCAATGTGTCACACGTTTGAACAGAAATTAGGAATTTCAAACTGCAGTAAGACATAAGAAGTTATTATTAAGTTGTTATTATTAGCAAAATATTCAAACGTGTTTTTTCTTCTGTTCACAAAGGCAAAGAAACAAATTCACCTCAACATTTTTATTATTATTTTTTTACCCCATGAGTTATTGTTAGCTTCATTGTGCTAAATAAATCAGACCTATTATTATATAAATCAAGAAATAATGAGCTATATTATTTTTCTTTTTTGGGTGAATCACAAGATGTATAGCTAAATATAAAAATGTAATGTATAAGAACAATTATTATATTTGACCTTTAAAAATATTTGAATTTTGGTGATAAACGCCAAAGAAGAAGAAGCACACTGGCACACAGAATTCAACCTCGTGAATTGTGCATGATTCACAGAAATAGAGCATAAAACTTCTCAAGTGGCAGTAAAATAAGTTCAGATCAAACACGCACGCACGCACGCACGCACAAAATACATAATAATATAGAATTAGCATTTTATGTATTATATTGTATGTAATGTTCATTAGAAAAAAAGTGCTGCATGCATAAAAAAAAAACTTGGGGCACAATGCCAAACCATGTGGCGCAGCAAGAGTTATTTTCAGGAATTTCTTCTCGGGTGACGTTCCCGTAATGCGCACGGTGCAGCCAGTCCTATTGTAATGATCTCTTATTTGAAGGCTGAACTCGATTCAATGAACATCAAATTGTTTTCTCAACACAGCTGCGTCTTTCCGCTACAATGGATTGTCCGTGGTCTACTTCCTGTTTCTACTCACCGTGCCGCTGATGCCGAACCCAAGTCTGCTCACAATGAAGGGTGAGAATCCTCCTTGTTTTGAATCCCAATTTAGAATCGTCCATCCATCCATTTTTCACAGCGCTTGTCCTCATTACGGTCACGAGTGAGCTGGAGCCTATCCCAGGCGATTTTGGGTAAGAAGCAGGGTACACCCTGGACTGGTCTCCAGGCAATCGCAGAGGAGACAAACAACCATTCACGCTCACATCCAAACGTATGGAGAGTATAAAAATAGAAATATTCTAAATCTATTCCGGCGGCACGGTGGACGACTGGTTAGAGCGTCGGCCTCACAGTTCTGAGGAGCGGGGTTCAATCCCGGGCCCCGCCCGCCCGTGTGGAGTTTGCATGTTCTCCCCGTGCCAGCGTGGGGTTTCTTCGGGCACTCCGGTTTCCTCCCACATCCCAAAAAAATGCATGGGATGTGACTGTGAGTGCGAATGGTTGGTTGTTTGTATGCGCCCTGCGATTGGCTGGCAACCGGTTCCGGGTGTACCCCGCCTCCTACCCGATGATTGCTGGGATGGGCTCCGGCACGCCCGCGACCCGCGTGAGGAGAAGCGGCTCAGAAAATGGATGGATGGATGGATGAACCTTTTGCAATCCCAAAACGATTAATAACTGTCCTCCAATTGGAAGAGGTTAACCGCTGTTAATTAGTCAATTAAAACACACGACCCTTGGGAACCAAGTAACAATGCAAAGTATACTGAAAAACATAACAAAACACTGTACTGAGGTCGTAGCCTTGCGATACGTTGGGAACCAGTCCAGGGAGTTGCCCGCCTCTCGCCATAAGTCAGCGGGCGTAGGCTCCAGCTCACCTGTGACACATTCACTGCCATTGACGGCTTTAGAAGTCAAATATCCACGTTGACAGTAAGGGCTGAAAGTGAACGAGTTTTAATGAGGCTAAGTGCTATTGAAAATTGATGGTGTCATGTGAACTCAAGCATGACAATGGTGGCAATTCTTTTTTTTTTAGTATCCAAAAATGTTTTGTAATTCGTATATAAAACCTTGACTTTATTATTTCATTTTCAAGCGCAGTTTATCGAGAAAGAATGCAGCCAATCCAAAACCTTTTTTCTTCATTAAATTGCGATATAAGAGAATGTTATCGGGACTTTGTTTACCAATTCAACGTTTTCATTCTGCTCAGTGTTACAACTTTCCAAAAGGACCAATGATAAAAGTGAACTGGAATAAAACCTTTCGGGTGTCAATTTGTGCGCGCGATTGACCCCATTTTGCTTCCTATGTTCTGATCAATTAAAATCGCAGGAGCCCACCGGCCCACCCTTCTCCCGCACATGCACACACACACTCACGCAAACACACACTTTGTAAAGGGGATGTGGTTGGAATAGTCAAATCAATTATACATAGCTTGGTAATTACAGTGAGGAATTAAAAGAGGTGATGTCAGCATTGTGGCACTCTTTTACTGTGTTTGCCTTTCAGTCTTTGTGTCTCTTGAAGCTACCCCCCCCCGCCCACAATGACGCTCACCCTCCTCATATGAGCTCGGCCTAAGTGCCCAAATGTGTGTACGTGTGCAGGTGTGCTTGTTAGGTTTTTTTTTTTTTTTTTGCGAGACCACCGCTTAGTCAGAGAGTAGGCTGCATACATCTTATAGGAGAGAGGTTGAAGTGATATGAAGCTTTTAGGGGGAAAAAAAAAAAAAACCCCAAGAAAACCCTGGACGTCAATAACAAAGTGGCTGGCTCAGCGAGAATCCTTTCTGCTATGCGCAGTACATCCAGACTTCTCATTCCAAACACGCAAAGTTACAGCGGGACCTCTCCAGGTCCAACATAATCCATCCTGAGACATTGGTGGAACCCTTTTTTTCAATTTTGAAATCATCTGTTATGGGGACAAACCTCCTACAACTTAAGCGGCATGACACAAGACACTCGATATAGGGTTTCACCATAACCAGAGACAAAAGAAATCCAGTGTTTTAATGCTTTGACTTTTACGTTTAGCCCTTCTATTCTTGACTTTCTACTCCTTACTTTGTCAAAATAGTCGTGTTGCGTTTGGTAGCCTCCGCGGATGACCACGCGATGTAAACAAGATGTGAAAAGAGAGCGGTTGATCTTTTCAGTGATTGATTAAGATTTCGGGCTCTTATTTATGAAAGAGAATTGTTTGATGATTCGTGGAGACTGCCTTGTCACGTGACAACCTCAAAAGCGCACGCTTCAGGCATTCCAAAATTCGGTCTCATCTAAAAAAAACAAAAAAACAAAACACATGCAAGCAATGTGTCTTTTTCCAGTAGTTATCATGACCCAATTTGGCATTTTTCGGTACTCGGTTCACAACATTCGCAAAGCTATGGGAACGTGTTTTGACAGCAGGAAAGTTAACGAGCTCTTTAACGACAACATGCGACATGAAACATGCTTCTTTTTTTTTCCCCCCCCCCTTCTCAGTACGAGCACTAAGTTCATAAAAACGGAAACTATTTTATGTGCAGAGAAGTTTCTTTGTTTTCATTGTGCCAACTTACCAAAATGGATTGGACATCGTAATTGACAGTGGGGAAAAATATATATTGGAGTGGAATCAATACTTGTACTTAAGGATAGTACTTTTTCCCCACTCACAGATATCGTATATAAATGTCGATATGTTCACCGCTTCTACCCGACAGTATCCCTTGTCGTCTTTTGTCGTCGCCAGGCAACACGGGGCAGTTCCTACGGCGGATCGTCTACACGAGTTTGACATTTCTCAGCCTGCAGTGCTTCATGCAGATCCCTTTTGCCTACATCGCCCCGCACGGTAGAACAACGCACGAGCGATTGTTTCAATGTCTTGCAAAAGTGTCTTGACCGGCTTTTGTGCTTCACCTGACGATCTTTTCAACAGTTAGCGGCTTCTGGGAGGATTTCCTCTACCACGTCGGCATCGTGAGGTACGGGGTCAAATGCGATGCATTCTCGAACAACGCATCCCGTCATTGTGTTGTGGCAACCGTTACTTTGAATTGAATGCAACTCTGCCATTTGTTTGGATTTTCAAACGTTCCCGTAGGAAATTGTTGAGTGCGAACTATTCTGTTCTGGAGTCAATCTGTCGCCAAGCCACAGAAAAACCATCGGAACTGTAAAGGGCAGCATTTTCGGAACATTTCGGCATTTACGCGAGCCTAAAAATACGCACAGAATAAAACACACGCTTAACCTTAGATGCGTCTCACATACCCAATTTTTGCAACATTTGTCATCATCATAAGAAAAGTGCAAAACGTTAACCACAGTTAGGACTAAAACTTGTACTTCTGTTGCACTTGATACTCTTCTCTTGTTGTTCTTCTCTTATAAGACAAATAAAAACTCATCTTTAAATACTTGCACAATCCAGGTCTTATAAGGTGCATGCGGTGATGCCAAATATTTCCCCCCGCTGATATTTTGGTTGAATTCCAAATAGTAGGAACTGAGATGCGGTCCGCTTTTTTTCGAGGTTCCGCCGCGGATGCTAAAAATGTTCCATCCAATTCCTGAATAAATGTTCCGGTTATTTGTTTCTATGGATGCAAATGTAAAGAAAACGGTTGTGCGCGTGCGTCTAGATTGAGCCGCGTTGACCCGGGCAACATCGTACGCCTCCTGGCGCCAGACGCGGGCCTTCTCGTCTCCGCTCTCTTCATACTGAGACTTCTCGGAAAGCTACTTCGGGCGACACCTCAGGTCAGCCTCCACCAAAATGGGATCCGGCCCTCTGATTCCGAGGTAAGGCTATCGGGCTCTAATATTTTAACCCAGAGACAGGAATCGACAGGGACGTGACTCTGCTCATGCGGGCTCCGGCAGGACCCGGAGACCTCCGACGCGGAGTCGGACGGAGGGAGCGAACGCTCCGAGAGCTCGGACGAGAGCACGGCGCCGCTCGAATCTGTCCCGCCTCAGTTTGTTCAGAAGCTGCTGATGTTCGCGGCCGGCTTGAGGCTGCTGTTATCCGCTCTCGTGGACACGGCAGGGAAAGTGGTTGTGACTTTGCTGCTGGGGCTGGCAGGTGAAGTGCGGCAGGACAAAAGAACTGGGACACAGAGCCACGTCAAACTTTACAATTTGAAAGTCTGTCAACCGTTTGAATCACCTCCCAATAATTACTCGAGTAAGAGTAAGAAAGTACTCGGTGCTCAAGTACCGAGTGGCTAATGAGTAACTTCTCTCTCGGTTTGATTTTCTCAAATCTCAGCAGGAACGTCAAATGCAATAAATATGAATGTGCAAATTCAGATATTGCTGAACAGCATCGCTTCATCTGAAACATAAATACAAATCTTTCTTCAATGAAATCTGAAGGCAAATTCAGCTCCAAGAAACGGTATTTTTTTGCACTTGTTAAACAGTACAATAGCCAATAAACAGGAGCAAGGCAGCAGTGGCTATGCAGTCTTTACAGCCCCATTCAAATGTCAGGTTTTAGTGACGTAAAAGACCAAGGTAAAGCATTTGAAAACTTTCCCCCCCATTAGTGGCCTAGAACTTTTTGAGAGGGGAGATGAAAATAAACTTGTATGTGACCGACTTGGACTGGAAGTTGAACTTGCCGCCTGCCTTCTTGGCCAGGTCGCCCTTGCAAAAAGAGATGTTCTGTTTTATATAGAAATAGAATCGATACAAGTCAGTCTGGTTGAAACTAGGAGGCACTCCCCCTTGTAACTGGCATGAGGCTGTGTTCAGAAGTAACACACACACACACACACACACACTTACCACCATTTACAATTTGAAGTGGCCAAAAGCAACAACACGTGCATAGGGCCTTACGCAAACGTTATTTGCTTTAGCCACTAAAATGGCCGAATGAAGAAGCTGTTCGCTGACGAGACTTATTATTAAGTGTGCGAGTGCCAAAGCAAGAGTGAGCGAGCGAGAGATAGACAGAGAGAGAGAGAGAGAGAGAGAGAAAACAGAACACTCCCCAGAAGATTCCTGCTTTACAGTGACTTATGACCACAAAATAGGGCGAATGTTGCCATATACACAGCCAAAACAACAGTAAAGACATCTGCAACTTACTTACCGCAAGGGGTTTTCTCAACTTACAAGTGGGATGAAATATCTAGGTTTGGGGACTGGCAAAACTAGACTGCATGTTAAAGCTTTTTTTTTTTCCCGTAGTCTGCAATGTAAGCACGAGGCCCGCGTAGCCGTCACGAGTCACTTTGATTGGCACAGTAGCGACATGTCGATCATTATCACAGAGCAAAAGTACCGTTTCTTCTGAACATAAATCCTCAAGTAAAAGTCAAATCTATGATGAATTAAAACTACTCTAACTTAAAGTCCAATTTATCCAAAATGTCATCATCTACGGTCCATAATATCATCAAAAGGTTCAGAGAATCTGGCGAAATCGCTGCATGGAAGCGGCGAGGCCCAAAACCGACGAATTGAATGGAAGTTAACAAAATAACTTAATAATAATAAGAGTGTTGACTGTTTCTTCAGCGCACTTTGTTCAGCCAGTAGTCGACTGCGGGCGAACGTATTTTCTCGACAGGCGAAGGGCTCGTCTCCCGCGCCTTCGCCGGATCGACCGCACGGTCCTGCAGCTCGTGGGCGTAGGAGACATCAGAGGAGCAGAAAATTCAATGATGAATCAATCGATTAGGAAGTTCTGTATGTCCCAATACATTTGTCCATAAAGTGAGTTTGCGTCAATGCTGGAATATTACAGACGCTCCATTATGTTCATAGCGTTTGGGTATATTCCCAGGTATCACTCTTCCGTCACTGACCTCCGGCGTGTACTTTGCGACGTTCCTCGGACTGGCGTGGTGGTGGGCGATGGGCCGGTCGACGGGCCTGCTGCTTTTCAGCTCCCTGTGCGTGATGATGACCATCTTCAGTGGCGGGCACCTTCTCGTGCTCTACGTCTACCAGCTGCCCGTGTCCCAGCAGCTGGTGCCACCTGACGACGTCTATGCAAGGTATCGCCCGATCCCCAAAAAAGGAGACTTATTGAGAAGACGCCACAGAATGGACATTGAATTCAGATTTCCTGCGTTGTGCTTTGCCCATGAAGTTTGATTCCATCCATCTTGTGTGCCTTAGGTTGTTTGGAATGACAGGAGTGATCCGAAGCAACCGTTCTGACCCGTACGCGCTGGGTCTGCAGCCCGACGTCAGCTGGCCTGACTTCATCAACCCTTTCGTTCTGCTGCTGCTTTATTACACGCTCGTTACGCTGCTGCGCAAATGGGTCCACATCGCAGACGAGGTTGGTTGACAGCGCGGAACAAACCATTTTCAACATTTCGAACAGGTCATCTCAACAACTTCATGGTCAAAACAAATAGCCCAGTAAAAAAAGGGGGCGTGTCTGCTCATTTCAAAGACACACAAATAGAAGTTACAAGCTTCTTTCCCCCCCGAGTTGCACTTCCGTGTCTTCTACGTTATGTTCAGCCGGAGCCCGTCACCGCTGACCTCGGGCCAAAGTCGGGGTGCGCTTTGGACTGGTCGGCGGCCGTTCGCACGGGGGGCACATATAGACAGACGACACCGCACCACTGTAATCACCTGCTCATGGGCTAAACCATGGCAGAATTTTGGGGGGGTTTCTTTTTCTTTCTAGTTTGATCATTAACGCTCGCATTTCTGTTTGTCAGGAGAACGGCGATGGTGAAGAGAGTCCACTATACACTCCAGATGCTGCCCCAAGCTTCTCCAGAGTCGTGTACATCTCAGGAGATGAGCGTGATGTAAACAACGTTCGCTGCAAAGCATGTATTTCCTCTCGTTCTCGATTTCGGGGATTTTGCTTTTGATGCATGCTCATAAGGAACGTTACCGCTGAGCTGTAAAGTATTTGATACATTGGAACTATTCATCATTTGAGACACCATCCAATGTTTATCCGTCAGTCATTTTCCACCAGGTGCAATGAATGCTTGCATTCATTAATGTACAGTAGGTATTAATGTGTGTGTGTGTGTTTTTGGTTTTACATTAGTAACACTATTAGAAATACGCCATATTACACAGGCACAACAAACAGATGGAGAACTACTTTTGAAATCAGCGAGTCAAGGATAAGAGTTTGTTCGATGATTGGTCAAGTTACTGTAAAAAAGAGGTTGGTGTACCCCGCCTCCTGCCCGATGACAGCTGGGATGGGCTCCAGCGCGCCCGCGGCCCGCGTGACGATAAAGCAGTGTGGATGGATGGGAACTGTTCAAAAGAAATAACTCGGAAAGTATTTTCGCCTACTTTCAGCTTTTGAGCAGAGCGGAGGAGGAAACATCTCCACCTCATCGGGTGCAGCTATTTTCATTTTGAATTCTTTTGTCATCGAGACAAAAGGGGTCCTCATGTATTCTCTTTCCAAAGGCGATCATGTTAACGAGGGGCAGCTCGCGGCAAGGCGTCTCCGGAGAGGATCGAGGAAGCCTGCTCGGGCGTGCCGGCTACACCGACCGGTTGCCTCTCCCGCAGTATGAAGGCAAACATTCGCCGTCCCGCGGTAAACGCAATCAAATATCTTTCCGTTCATTTGTTTTTGTCATTGTCAATATGAGCACAAAACATCCCCCCAAAATGTTGTCACCTGCTCTGTCCACGCCTTCTGCTTGAGACAGATAGCCAAGCTGAAATGGAGAGGACTGACCCGTCCGCGGCAAGTCTGACAGAAACTCCTGCTCCCGATTCAGGCCCAAGCGGTCTGGTCATCTTCGGAGGACTGGTCCAGAAACACAGCTACGTCGGTGGCCTCATTATCATGATGGTACGGAGGCATTGCCCAACCATGAATTATAAATCCATTTGTAATTGAGTGAACAAATGTCCAAAGGAGTAAATCAAATCCGACACGGATTTTCGTCTTGTAAATATGCCATCGTTGTGCTGTGTAAGCCTGAGCAGCAACTGTCATGGACTCATTGCTCAGGAATGCAAAGACCTTAGAGCGTAAATGCCTTATCTTAAACTAGATTAAACTATACTCACTCCATTATGTTCTAAGAAAATAAGACTATAAATAAGAAAATAAGCCAAATGAAACAAGTTGCTTCTCTTTAACAGTCAAAAGTCCACTTTAACACTCCGAATGGAACAATAATGCTCGTGTGAATTTGGCGAGCTACGTATCAAGACGTGAAACTTCCATGAGCAAAAGGGCAAAACAATCAAATTGACTTTCATATTTGATGGGCTTTATTTTGGGGATGAGCGAGCTAACTGTCATGCTAGTTTACCACACGTTCACTGAAGTCAATTCCGATGAACTCTTGCCATTAGGAGACAATCCTAAAGTGTTTTCATTTGCATTGTAGCATAGTTCATTCCTTAAAGAAGTACCCCCCCCCCCCCCCCCCCCAAAAAAAAAAAAAAAGAGTATGGAGGTCCTTGGTTTGTGCAGCGGCGTAAGCGTGTGTCTTCACCCTGCGCAAGAAGGCACGCTCAGTCACCATCGTACTTACTTCCTGTTTTTCATGTCCTTGCTTTTTGAATGTCCTTGCTTCTTTCGACACATCACATTTGTTTCCTAAATATGAACGTCGCCCAAAATAGAAATAAATATCTATGGAAAAAAAATTGTCTTGACAAATAAACCCGAGCGATGTCTCGATGCCATACATCCCGTCTGCTCTGAAGGTCTGGAGTATCACCTACAACAACTGGCTGACCTTTGCCCTGCTGGTTTGGTCCTGCATCATCTGGATGATGCGAGACAGGCGGCGCTACGCCATGATGTCCGCCCCCTTCCTGGCCGCGTACGGTACAGTTCTCCTGGTTTTGGGCTACGTCAGCGGGTTGCGCCTGAGCCGGGGCGAGCTGTACCCCGGTCTGCCCCCGGCCGTCATCGAGGATTTTGACCTGAACGGTTATCACCCTGCACCTTGCATCCACTTGGGATCGAAGGTAACAGAGACAAGCGCTCTCTGAACCCGGCTATCGTTTGGAGCGCAAATCTTCGCCGATGCTGAGCAAACCTAAGTTGCAAACCTTTTTTTTTCTCTCTCTCTTTTTGAAGTGTCTTGATGGCCTGGGCCCTCCTTACCTTTAATCAATCAATTCATTAGTATTATTTGCGTCATTATTCATTGTGACCACATCTCGCAACACTATCCAAAGTAGCTTCATGGCCATTTCATGGAACTTTATTGTGGCGGTTTTATTTTGCTTGCATGCAGGTTTTCTACAGCTTCAGCTTCTGGTTGATGTTTCGTCAGCAGCTGAAGGAAAGACGCGAGGAGCAGAGGTTGAAGGCCAGATCGCTCGATGAAGTCAAAGTTATCCGACGTAATTGAATTCCATTTGTTTGTCCTTTCAAATATGAATTTCCCTGGCCTTTCTCTATTTCTCTCCTTTATTTTTTACCTTTTTCCAGCCGAGGAAAACCAGCCATCTCCAGTGGTGGCCATGCTGATCTCTGGAGTCAAAAGTGTCCTGGTCAAATACTGGATCTTCTTCTGCTGTTCCATGTTCTTTGTGGTCAGCTTCTCCGGAACGGTACACGTGGACTGATAAACGCGCGTTAAAGAAATGACTGCAAAACTCAGTAACGTAAGGATTAGGAGTCAATTGAGATATGAGCGAGACAGGATGGAGGGGGCGCAGTGGGGTAATAACGCACATCATGTTTGAAGTTGTGGTAATAGTCGAATATGGAATAGAAACGCAAATGTGCCGTATCTAATCTTGCCTTTGTATCACTTGCTCAGGTGGTTGTCTACAAGATTCTTTACATTGTTCTCTTCCTGTCCTTCGTCGTCCTGTACCAGGTGTGCAATCCAACCCCGCAAGGTCTCATTTTGGTTGCTACGGTTACCGAAATGGTGTCCAAATATTAGAAACGGCTCTCAGTCGGAAGGAACGATGCGGTCGGCCTGCAATTGTGCGACACTGCAAGCTACGACCAGAATAATCGGTCCAAACTGAGTGCTGTTAATTGTGTAAAGGCAGATTTTTTTTTTGGAATGCTGTTTTAAAACCAAAAACAAAACAATCTCATGAGACTGACATGCGAATGATCTCGAGACGGTCTCAGCTCTTCAGGAGGTCTTCCAAGGTATCTGTTATCGAAACCCAGACAAGGCACAAACTCTCTATTGATTTCAAGTCTGAAACGCACACACGGCCAAGTTTGCTAGCGTTTTCCTGGTTTTGCTTGCCCTTCTTGTGTTTCTGCTGACCTTTTAGATGCATGCCGCGCACTTAGCTCACAAAGGCCTAATGGCTGCTACAAGACACCCTTCATCCTCTATTTGGATATCATCAGCAACCCTGTGGTCTATTTGCATTCTAGAGAAGGGTTTGGAATTCCTTAGACTGATGAACAGGACATTTAATGAGCCATTACTGATTACTTGACAATTTTTGTATGAGTTTACAAAATGTCTTCCTGATCAAACTACGAAAAAATAAGCTAAGTCTTGTCTGCTGATTGTCGTCGAAAAAGCCGTCAACCTCACTATATCTTAGTCCCCGCCACCGCAATCTCATATAGTTTTTCACTTTCCAATGTATCCCGCTGGCCCGATTGTACCCGCTAGCGGGTCAGTTTTGGCCCGAGGACCGTATGTTTGACACCTCTGATGGATGCTATCCATTATTAATGTTAATGTTATGTCTCCACATCTCAGGTTCGCTTTGACTTGTGGCGTCGGTACCTGAAGACGTTCTGGGCGGTGGTGGTCGGCTATTCCATGCTGGTGTTGATCGCCATCTACCTGTACCAGTTCCGAAGTGTGTCCGCGCTCTTGCGACAGATCATGGGCATGTCCGAGGACGGGTGAGTATCAGTGCATCGCTCGCAGAATTTTGAGTTTGAGTTTCACCTCGTCTCCTCGGTCAGTCTTCGAGATCTGGGCTTGGAACGCTACAACACCATGGAGCTCTTTGCCCGTATCCTACTTCCTGCGGCGTTCCTATTGGCTTGTATTCTGCAGCTGCATTACTTCAACTGCGACTTCCTGACCCTCAGTGACCTCGACAATGTTCCCGTCAGGCAAGTTCCCAGGTGAGAGGGAAGCCAAATTATAAATTATACAGAGATGTTGCGTGATCCCATGTAAAGGACATAAGTAGCCCAGCAGATTCAACAGATGGCGCTGTGGTGAAAAAGGCTGTTCATTTGTTTCATTCTTTATTTCAATACAGTAAAAAGATAAATACACAATCGAATGTGGCCGGTGTCTCCAGTAAATAATTAGTGTAATGTTGTCATTGTAGTGTTTTAAATTTTGTGTTCTGTTGCAGTTTTTGCAAGATCTCACAAACTTATATATTTTTTTTCCCCCCAGCCTTTATTTTGTTTTTCTTACGTCACTTTAGGGGCACCATAGTAAAGTAAGTAAAAAGACACATCAATGAAATGACCTTTGTTCCCCCCCCATCTATTCTTCACTTAGAGAAGAAGAACTCAGAAGTTCAGTCAACATGATTTCGGACATGTAAGTCTTCATCCCTTCTTGCATGCTTTAAGATCAAACGTAAATGCAGCAGACAACAGAAAATACTTGAAGGTTCAATTGTACACAGAATCATCAACAACAAAAATCTACGTACATTCTATTTATAATATCTGTGTACAGAGCTGTTAATAGGAACTGTTATTTGGTGTTAAAACGTATGAGCCTAAAATAGCGTTTTGATTTTGTTTCTGTTACATGGCCAGCTCTAAAAACAATCCATACTGACTCTCTCTCTCTCTCAATTTATTTCCAGTATTAAAGAAAACATTGACAAGCTCCAGAAAAGGTAAGAATTTCAAAACCCAAGCAGAAATGCAATCAAGCAAAAGAAAGAGTAAAACATTTGATCCTCACATGTTCAATGAGATTAAGAGCTCTGTTTTCGTAGACAGCGCGACGCACATCCTGGCATATCCCGATTTTCGTGCAAGCGCGAGGCTCTCGTGTTTGCCAATTTGGCAGACCGGTCTGCGCCAATCTGGGCATTCCGGCGCAGCAACAGTGTGTCCTTGGAGACGCGGTCGGCGGAGTGACAAATTGATGGCGCAAAGGCGGTCTAAACTTACACTTCGAAATCTTGGTGGGATTTGAGCAGGGCACAGGCAGACAAACGTTGTGTTCCGCGGACATATTTAAGTAGCAGGCGGTTATCACAAGCTCATTCTGTATTTAATAAGGATACCCGCTCACATTGTTTGTTGTCACGCCGGCCCAGAGCAGTGCCAATGCTGCGGTCACACGCCCATGGCTGTGATTACGTATCGTCCTCTCCCGCACGGAGACAGCTCAGTTGAAACTGTCGTTGCGCCTCGTTGAAAGGGAATGAGAGGAGCCGCTTTGATTGGTGGCGAATAAAGTCAGGTGTAAACACAGCCCGCCCACTATCGGATCCGCCGGACTGAACTGGTCTGCGAAATTACCAACGCCGGTCTAACCCACCCCTGGCACACAGTTGCGGCGGTCACGAAAACAGGACCCAAAGTCTTTGTGTGACATATTTTCCCATGATCCTCGAGGGTGTTCGATTTAGAAATTTTTTTTCTCTTATAGACTTCGAAAGGAAAACATAAGCAATGGGAAAAGTCAGGAGACTCTTGATATTGTTGAAATGACCTCAGAAGGGAGTGATGAGGAGGAGCAGGAGGGAACGAAGCGGCAAGGTAACGCCATTTGCCGGGCTCAGCGTGTCTTGTCCAAGATCAATATAAAGTCGGACAAATAATTGAAGACACGGTTACGCGTCTCTTTGTTATTTCCCCGAGTAGGCAATTGATTCAAGGTGGGTGGCACTGCTGGCTTATTTTTTGTTTTTCCTCTCTCCCTCCCAGACACGCCGGCCGGCGAGGCCGGCGAGGACAAGTGGGTTGTGATTGTGAACCGGGCCAGCCTGCTGCTCGTTCAGGCTATCTTAGGCCTCCAGAAACTGCAGGAGCTGTGCTGGAGGCTAATGGAGCTCCATGGCTTCAAACTTGTGTCTTCTGGCATCATCTGGGTGTCCTTGAAAGAGGTCGGGTACAACATAAAGGGGCGGAACGAAGCACTGTTCTGGTCGTGATGCGTTCCCGTTGTCCGTCTCGGCAGGTTTCTCTCATGAACCTGCTCTTCCTGGTTCTGTGGGTGCTTGCGATCCCGTTTCATCGCTTGCGGCCCACGGCGTCCAGCGTGTCCGCCGTGTGGGCCTGCGTCACGGTGGTGTGCAAGATGTTTTACCAGCTGGAGGTCATCAAACCCCTCCGCTACTCCTCCAACTGCACCGCAGTGAGTGCTTCAGCTTGTGGGTGATGTCGTACTTTTGCACATGCTTTGAATATGCTTTGAGACATCAAAGCATATTCAAATACTTACTGACAATTTTTGTCAGTAAGTAAGACGAAAATTGTCAGTAAGTAAGTAAGCTAAATGCTTTTCTCCTAACTAGAAAAGAAATCCATCAAAATCAAATCATATTTGCAAAACGCTTTCCTGGCAAAAAAGCTTTATTATAAAGATAAGAAATGAACAAAAAGAAGCTAAATATAATAGAAATAAATTCCTACATGGCGAAAAATATTGACTGATATTGAAATGATGGGAAAGAAAGTTCAAAGATAAAGAAATTAGAACAAAGTTTTCCAAGTTAAAAGCTTGACTGAAGATCAAGTCAAAGTAAGGGACTAAACGATGAATATGAAAGCTCAACGCTTTACCGAAGAGGGCGGCCATCTTTGTACTCTTGAAGCCTTTCTTCTTGTCCAGCATTTCTTCAAAGAAAACAAATAACCCAACTTCTTCCCAACTTACCAGCGTTTGCGTTTCTCAGAATGCGGTCCCATCCAACTCGTCGGGTCTGGACGTTGGTGTTGGCGCGAGCATGATGGAGTTGCTCCACAGGTCCATCCTCTACATTGAGCCTGTGGATCCGGTCTACTGGTGTGGCGCGCTCCTCAAGTGTGAAGGAAGAATCCTTCCTTGTCTCAGGGTACGATTGCACGTGCTACAATAGCATGAAGCTCGGTTGCCTTTCTTTCTCGCCGTCCACCGACGTCTCCCCGTATCGTGCGGCCGGCTCGTCCGTGACATCGTTTTCACTTCCTCTCTCGTGTATGCTAGAATCATCTAATGGTGCTGGGTCTGCTGGCGTTTGAGGCGACCGTCCGTCGGCACCAGCTGTATTTCCGTATCCATAACGACCTGAAGCCGCCGCCCTTCGGCATCATCTTCCACGGGATCACCAGGCAGCGCCTGGACCACGGCATCCGGCCCTGCGCGAAGTACTTTGTCAACTTCTTCTTCTACAAATTTGGCCTCGAGGTGAGGTGTCAGTCTGGTCGCAAGAGTCTGAGCTTTTAGAGTGGCCCCTTAACGTCTTCATCTTGCATACGCTGAAATCTTTAGATGAGTTTCATTGTGGCAGTCAATGTGATCGGTCAAAGGATGGATTTCTACGCCTTGCTTCACTCCTGCGCTTTGATGGCGGTTCTGTCGCGGCGCCGCAGGAAGGCGATAGGAGAGGTGTGGCCTAAATACTGCGGCTTCACAGCGGGACTCATCGTGCTGCAGTACTTACTCTGCATCGGCATCCCTCCTGCGCTGTGTGTCGGTATGACTTTATTTGAAATGAAATGCCAATGTACGAAACAGAACTCAGTCGCACGGATGTTCTCCGGCTTCACGTCACATATGTCGGACACTCGTTCCCGGAGCATACGGCAGCTCGACAATTTGAAACAGCACCGAAACGTTTACGAGACTGAGTATAATATTGACTGAGTTATCATTTAGGAAATCTGATCATCTGCTGGATATATTTTGAAGGCATTTTCACTGGTGTTCCCTTTTAGATTACCCGTGGAGGACTGCACTTCAACCTTTGACGTCAAATGTCATCAAATGGTTTTATATGCCTGATTTTGCCATGAGTCCCAATCCCTTATTCATATTCTGTGAGTATGTTGTCCTCCATGACGTTTTCATCAGAACTGAACCTACCTTTCAAAATCGAAGTGCCTGTGTCTTTCCAGATGAATTCCTCTCCCTCTTTCTCTGGCCCCGTGCAGACGACCACCTGTTGCTGCTGTGCTCCTCCTTGCAGTGGCAAGTGTTTGACGAGGAGAATCGGGCGGCGGTGCGACTGCTGGCCGGAGACAACGTGGAGATCAGCCGCAGTCTCGACCCCAGCTCCTGCAACCGCTTCATACCTGTGGACAACTTCCTTCACTGCAGGTCAGGAATAACCAGAAAGGAGAGAGCCATGCTGGAAAACAAAGTACAAGAAAGAAACTTGTAGTTCGGTACAGAACGCCCACCTATTCTCACATTCGCTCTTCACAAATTCGCCCAGGTGTTACCTCGACATGGTGAAGGTGTTTGTGTTCAGCTACTTCTTTTGGCTGGTGCTGTGCCTGATCTTCATCACGGGCACCACTCGCATCAACATCTTCTGCATGGGCTACCTGGTGGCCTGCTTCTACTTCATGTTGTTCGGAAGCAGCGTGCTGATGCAGCCCGTCAAATATATCCTGCGCTTGTGGGACTGGCTCATTGGCTACACCTGCTTTGTGATCGCCATGAAGAACCTCCTGTCTGTGAGTCCTCCTATCACGTTACACAGCAAATACCGCCGTACTGAGCATAATCGGAACACTGGAAAGAGAAAAGGGCCTTCCTCAAACTGTCCCACAAAGTTGGAAGTGTACAAATGTCCAAATTATCTTGAGGTTTGGCGAATAAGGAAGGGTTAACTAGCGAGATGGTTTTGTCCAATAGGAATATGAGGACACTGTTCATCTCAACATGAACTGTGTCCTACTTTCTATTTTCTCTCTCTTCAGCTCGGTTCGTGCGCCTACTTGGGCAGCCTGCTGAAGAACGGCTGCTGGTTCATTCAGGCCTTCAGTATGTTCTGCACCATAAAAGGCTACGATGTCCGTGAGTGTCTGCATCGTCACGGACCGGCATCGATAGCGTACAGCGACGGTGTCGTCTTACAGGTTGAGTCGAGATGGACGGATGGAGGATTTCCGCTGATCTCGAGGCTGTCCTTTTTGTGTTCTTCAGCCGAGCCGGACGACGAGTGTGAGCTGCCCGAGGGCGAGGCCGGCATCGTGTGGGATGCCATCTCTTTCACCGTCCTTTTAGCACAGAGGAGGGTCTTCCTCAGCTACTACTTCCTCTACGTGGTGGCCGACCTCAAGGCCGCCAAGATATTGGCCTCCAGGTCTGTAGAATCAGAATCAGCAGTGGTGTGCAAAGAGGCTGGGTGGGTGCTGCTGGGGTCGGGGGGTCGGGGTCTATATATTCCAGTATATAGTACTTTTTTTTTCAATGAACCCCCAATCATCTTTTTTCTAAATGTCTTTAAGGGGTGCCGAGCTGTTCGAGGCCAAGGTCAAAAAGCAGGTTGCGGCCCGGCTAGAGATGGAGAAGAAATCTGTGCAGACCCTGAAGAAACAGTAAGACACGCAGTAGAATGGACAGTGTATGTGCTTAAACATGACATCCTGTTGGCCAGAAAGATCCACAAATTTCCTTCCCTTATCCTTCCATTTGTCCTTATATACGGACAATGTCTACGTAATAAATGTTCTAAGCTAGTTGTCAATGTTCGGCATCTTCCTGTAGGATGGAGAAGATTAAATCCAAACAGAGGAGTCGGCCGCCGCCGCCGGCAGACAAAGCAGGGCTTCCGGTTGATCCCGAATCAGAGAGACTGGGTAACGCACAATCGTGAATGGAATCCTTTCGAGGATTCCAAAACTTCCGTGTGCTTGCTGCACACAATGCGTCACTCGGTGTTGACAACTGCCAATATGAGGAGAGACCACGCACTTTGGTTTTTTTCCAGGTGACGAAGAGAAGGCAAAGAGGGATGCAGGAAAATGGTGGAAGCCTTGGGTCTCGCGGCCCGGAGGTACACGATGAAGTCCCAGACGCAAAAAAGAACAACGGAACAATGAAGATTGTGCTTTGCGTTCAATTGATGACTCCCCCAACCATTGATGTCCATTAGACGACGGTCTTTAACAAGTCAATAATCCCAAAATAACGGATCACGCGAGATAATAATTGAACATTATTACTACAATAGCAGGGCAGTGCGATGCTTTAGTCGTCGTGGGTTTGCATTTGGGCTACGGCCGCGCAACCTGTGTGGCGTTTGCATGCACTCTCCTCGCGAGGATTTTCCCGGGTTACTCCGGCCTCCTCCCGCATCCTTTATTGGTATTTTTAATACAATACAAAATGATGTTGCACAAATCCATAAGAACTTTAGAATCAGCACTTTTCCCTGTGGAGCGATAAGAAGAAGACAGCGGAGCCCTGCATACTCCCGGTTCCGAAGCTGCCGATTGGTTTTGTTTCACTTTTCTTTCCCAAATTCTTTTCTTTTTTGGAGGCTAACCAACCCCCAAAACGCTGAGTGCTGATTTATCTGTGCTTGTTCTAGAATTGTTTGGGTGTAAAAAACATTTTCAATGCACTTTTGCTGGGCGTCATTCATCCCCAGGTTTTTGCTATTCCTTGTCCCTGCCTGGTCCCCTTTCCCCGCCAACAGCAGGGGTCCACAAAATACTGCAATTCTTCTGTCATTTTAACTCAAAAGAATCTCGTGCTATTTTGGCATTACAAAACGGCAATCGGGTTTCAGGCCCCCGTGCACAAAAGGGGATGAACCTGAGACAACAAGGGGTGTGCACTTCGCCCCCCTTTTACCACATATTTTCACCGCTCTCACGGCAAGCTAGGGCGTGTGACACGGGGGGTACGACGGCAGGGGAGCTTCTTCTAGAGCACGTTCGCGGCCCCCCCCCCGGCAGAAGAGCTCCCCTTCGTGCTGCCCAATGTCCACACTTGATCTGTTAGCTGTAGAACGTCGAACACGCTCGCTGGCCGGCGTACGTGACACTGCTCTGTTTCACACAGTGGAAAACAACTGTGGCTACCACCTGTTTGAGAGTGACAGTGAGGAGGAGGACGAGGATCCAGAAAAGAAAGAGGAGGAACCCCCAAGGAAGAAATCTGCTTTTCAGGTTTGTTGAAGGCAGAAGACAAGAGACACCAAACCAAAAAGTGAGGTGAAATGTCCGAAAGGTTCTTCACTCAATTGTGTTGTACGTCATTTTCTAAGCTGGCTTACAACGCCTGGGTCACAAGCTCCAAAACAGCTTTGAAGGACCTGAGCAGAGAGAAGAGGCGAATGAAAAAAGAGGAGAAGAAGAGAGCCACGAGAGAGCTTCAGGCACAGCAGAGTGAGGAATTTGTACACCAAAATTTGCCGCTAAACGGGGTCCATTCAACATCATTGGAAGAAGTGCTGAGGAAATATTTGTCCTGTTCTTCTTGGAATTGAGTCGGATTTTCAACTAAAAACCTAAATTCAGATTTGCACAATTGTTGGCGCAGTTGAAGACATTCCACGGGATTGAGTACACTAATACAGCGGAAAATGTCTTCATTGTTTTCCACTATGAGATGTGTCTATTTTAGTCACGTTCGGTCTCAAGTAGCATTTTGCGTGGGAAAAAAGGTCCAAGGTTTCAGAAGGTCCGACCGCAGCTGCGGTGGGCGAAAACTAATACTTCATCATTATATTTGTATTAGTGAAAATACATCTGAAGTCGAAGCAATTTCAAAAACAAAGTAATTGTAAGTTTTTTTGTTTTTGTGTCAGAAAAGCATTTTCAGCATGTTTGGCGAGTTTTTGGGGGGAATCCTTCCGATGTTAAACCCATATCCCAATTTGAATCTCTTTTTCTTTTTTTCTTCTAGGTTTTGACAGAACGGACTCAAGCGAGGACGAACTTGACGAAAGCATCGTGGAAGGGGAAAGTGAAGAAGATCAAGGTAATCAGACATGAGTGCGCAGCTATTCAACTATATCGGAAAAGTGTGTAAGAAGGCATTTTCCCTTCCAGAAAACGTTCCACAGCGGATCATCAACACCTTGAAATTTGGCCTGGTGTTTTTGCAGTCGCTTCTGGACGACTTGACTCAGGGTCTCAACTCGTTGTGCAAAGACAACCTGGACATTTCCAAAGTGCTTCTCTTTGAGAGAGCGCTACTCAGCCAGCAGCAGAAGAAGGTGGGAGGACACGCGATGGCGCGTGACTCTTGTTTCTATTTTCGCCACTTTCTCGCTCGCTCGCTCCGCAGGGCAGAGAGGTGAGCCGGCAGAGCGTGAAGCGCTATTATGAGAGCCGGTTGTCCCGTCAGAACACATCGTCCTCACAAGAAGACCCGCAAGACTCGCTGCCTCCTTCGTCACCGCCGGCCGCCCCGCCCTCCTCCCGCCACGCCTACGCCAAACTCAGGAGCCAAGCTTCCAAGCTGTCCTGGGCGAGCAGCCTCTCCAGGTACCGGAGCTTCAGCCGAGACACTAAACCGGCCATTCGAGACGCGTGGGACGTCGGCTCCTCCTAGCGGGACACAAAAGAATCACTGAATACAAAAATACATTTCAAACGAATACAAATAACCTCACCTGATGGTAGGAAAAGGATGCTGAGGTTACGGTCATTTAAATCATTGGGGGGGGGGAGGAGTCACTCGAGGGCAACTAAATGGTTTATTTATTATTGTTTACTCCTGCTCTAAATTGCTGTCGCTGTTTATGAAAACATTCTTGATAGGTCTTTCAAAGTTGTCTTTAAAACACACACGTGAGGTTCATTAAATACTCGCCAATGACCTTTTGGATCAACGTAATATATATTGTCCTGATGAAACCACGCAAGTTGGGCTCGTTGAAGACTCCGAATCGTCTTTCTTCGATGCTTACAAAAACCCATCGGCTCCCCTCCCGAACCAATCTCACTGTGCGATGCTGTCGTTTTGCCCAAATCAGCTGCACGACGGAGGAGACCGTGCTGGGCTCCCGGCAGCCGACCCAGGAGGAGCTCGAAGAACCTCCGCTCGCGGCGGCGGCGGCTTCCAACCATCTCAGGAGGAGGCTGCGGAAATCGGCCCGTGTCGACTGGACCTCCTATGAAGCTGATGAGCTCTCACCGAGGTGAAGAAGGAAACGCCTGCCAGTGTGGTCTATGTAAATACATCAATATACGCAGGAGAGCGTGAATTGAATTTGAATACAATAAATGTATGATGCCTCGGTGGATGTTTTTGTTGATTGTTGAGTTCCGTTTTCTCTAAGCAGCTTTGAGGCGAACGCCATTGAAAAAGAAGAAGCTGTAGGGGAAGAGGGGCATGAAAAGCGGTGTGAAAAAGAGGTGTCAGATGAAACGGAGCCACGACAAGACGAGGGTGTCCAGGGGGAGGAGCCCGACGGCGAATCCCAGCAAACTGAGGAAGAGGATTACCCAGAGTACCCAGAATGCACTTCTCCTGGCTTCAGGGAGGACATCATAGAAATCGGTATGGATGCCTCGGATTTTCCAAGACCACTAAGTCAGGAAAGTAGGAACCTCACTGCCAGCGAGTTGCTGCTCAACAAGTCAGTCGACACCAAAGCGGGCTCGTAATCGGAAGCCAACGCTGCTATTTCAAGTCGTTCGTCTCGTCTCTCTCCGTCCGCAGAATGTTTGACGACGACGAGATCTCAGCGTCCGACGAGTTTTCCCTTACCCTTCCGAGGCCACTGAAGCTGACCTTTGCCCTCTACAACACCATGGTGTCCAAGTCGGAGATGCTGTGCTACTTCGTCATCATCCTCAACCACATCGTGTCGGCGTCGCTTCTCAGCCTCATCCTGCCGATCCTCATCTTCATGTGGGCGATGCTGTCCGTGCCCCGGCCAACCAAACGCTTCTGGATGACCGCCATCATCTACACCGAGGTACGCTCTCAGCACCCACATCTTCACGTGCGCTATTATACAAGGGAAGCCCTTCTTAATCAACGGATTCTTCTCCACACTTGCGGCCGAATGCGATCCAACTAATAAACAAGCGCAAACAAAAATGACAGTCAACGCCTCACACCCGCACACCTGGCGACTGACCCTCGCACACATCCCGACCTCCCAAGCCAAGTGTCCTTAGCGGGAAACAACCTTTGGAGGTGCCACATGCACTGTTCTGTATTATGTTTTTGTTTCACCGCAAACAACATGGTGCAATTGTCAAGGAAGAAGCCGATGGGCCCGGGCAACGCAGCTCATACAAGAGGCGAGATCGTGAGATTTGAGGGTGAAATAATCGCCCCATTCACTGACTGCACAAGTGTACTCCGTTGACGGAGGCTCTCCGCACGTCGCTTTTTAGCCACAATGACAGGAACCTATCAACTTCTGATCATTAGCTACGGATAAATGACGCTTTGTTTTGCCCCAAAACTTTCTTTCAGCTGAACGTGGTGGTGAAGTACTTCTTCCAGTTCGGTTTCTTCCCGTGGACCACTTCCGCCTACCGAGGCATCAACGCCGAGCGTCCCTTTGCCCTGCCCAACATTATTGGCGTTGAGAAGAAGGATGGCTATGTGCTTTTTGACCTCATTCAGCTGCTTGCTCTGTTCTTCCACCGCTCTATTCTCAAGGTTAACATATTTTGTTATACAATATGTGCGTTTTCAACGTTTCCGTGACTATAGTACAGATAGGAACACCTCGACTGTTGTACTAACGTCGTAGTGTATGTGCACAAAATGTACTGGTGTCCGTGACCGCGCAGTGCCACGGGCTGTGGGACAACAAGGAGGTGGAGATGCCCGATTTCTTCAAGAAGCTAAAGAAGAAGGTGGACAAGAAGAAAATGACTGGAGGCGAAAAGGAGAAACAAGCACGCCGACTGAAGTTCCTCCCTCTCCAGTCGTCCACCACCTCCATCTTCCGGAAGCTGAAGAAAGGAAACTCCGCAGAATCCGACGGTGAACACCCGATGAATCGAGTAAAATTGCAAATCCTTTTTGATGTCTTTATTTTTCCTGCCCAGTAGGCGAACCCAACAGGGAGAACAAGAAGAAGAGACGGCGTCGGCAAAGGGCACCTCTGACCAGGAAGCAGCGGATCAGGCAGCTGATCAAAGAGAGGATGCTCCAAACTAAAACCGCCATCATTGAAGTGTGAGTCCAAAATTGGTTTGGGTTCGCGTTGAAGCGTGGCTTTCATTTCATAAACGCAAAGACGACTCAAATCAACAGAGTAAGCTTGAATCGGCAAGCATTTTGTTACATGCAGAAATAAAAATGGCTTCTCTATAGCAGTTCGTTGAATTCATAAATGCAATTTTTTTTTTTGTATACATTTAGGTTAAAAAAAAAAAAAAGATATATGCAGTGTGTTATCCTCACTTTAGATGTCAAAAGGGTTTTTGGCTCCCAGTGTTTGTTTTGTTTTGTTTTTGTGGCTCTTTTGAGTATTTAAGGTCGGCAAACTTTGAGCTCCGTACTGTCGATAACGTATATTGCTATTTTTCCAGAGCCCTTCACATCTACTTACCCATAAGGCAGTTTTTCTACGACATCATCCACCCAGACTACAGTCCCGTGTGTGACGTCTACGCCCTCATGTTTCTCATCGACGTCGTCAACTTCATCGTTACCATATATGGATACTGGGCCTTTGGGGTAAGAAACTGTCCCATTGACTGGGAATATATTCAAACGCGATATTATGTTGTTGGCCTCTTCATCAGTTACACTGACCGACACGATTTGCAATAAACGAGTTTATTTGCGACGCGAGCGCATGTAGTGTTTGGGTATGACTGACTCAGATGGCACCGACCTGTAGAAATACTCGGCGGCGGCCGACATCACCGAGTCCCTGTCTGAGGACCAGGTCCCTGAAGCCTTCCTGGTCATGTTGCTGATCCAGTTCGGTACCATGATTGTGGACCGGGCCCTCTACCTGAAGAAGTCTCTGCTGGGAAAGTGCGTTTTCCAGGTGGTGTTGGTGTTCGGCATACACTTCTGGATGTTCTTTATCCTACCCGGGGTCACTGAAAGGTAAAAAGTTGAATGGATTCTTTTGGAACAAGAAAAGACGAGCGACCGATCTCCCCTTATCGTCGCTTATGTTCTGCACACAGGAGGTTCAACCGCAACCCAGTCGCCCAGCTGTGGTACTTTGTAAAGTGCATTTACTTTGGCCTTTCTGCGTACCAGATCAAGTGTGGCTACCCGAATCGCATCCTGGGGAACTTCCTCACTAAGAACTTCAACTACCTCAACCTCTTCCTCTTCCAAGGGTACACGCGTGGACTCTTTATTTAACTCAGCCTTCTAAGCAGAAGCCTAATATAAAAAAGATGAATTGAAATGATTGTGCTTTTTTTCCTCCCGCCCTGTCTTCCTTCAGGTTTCGCTTGGTCCCCTTCCTGACAGAGTTAAGGGCCGTGATGGACTGGGTGTGGACCGACACCACTCTGTCACTGTCCAGCTGGATCTGTGTGGAAGACATCTATGCGAATATATTCATCCTCAAGTGCTGGAGGGAGTCTGAAAAAGTAACTATATACAGAATGTGCTTTGTTTTGCGTTTGTTTATTAACATTCACTGCCAGCCTACCCAGTTACCACGGATATTTGACTTCGAAAGCCGTCAATGGCAGGGAACGTGTTAAACGCACCGTTAAGTCAAAAAAGAAAGTGAAAAGGATGATGCTAAAAATGGCCAAGGTATTAATGATGAATGGATGTCATTGTTGCAGAAATTCCCCCACCAGCCAGGACAGAAGAAGAAGAAGGTGGTGAAATACGGGATGGGAGGATGCCTCATCTTTGTCCTCATCGGCATCATCTGGTTTCCTCTGCTCTTCATGTCTCTCGTCCAATCGGCAGCCGGCGTCACAAATCAGCCCATTGACGTCTCCATCCAGTTGAGCATCGCTGGATATGAGGTCGAGAGCAATTCACTTCCTTGTTGTTTGGCTTTCTAGTCGACCCTATTTGCTCATATAGTGGCCGGGGGGCATTTGTTTCAAGTCGATGATGCTTTATTACAGAAAAAGGAAGGCCGCTATTTGACAAAATATGTTCAATGCTGCCGTCTTTTTTTGAAGCAACGCCACGAGAGCAGTAGTCGCTTTAAGGTGTTTTAAAGTGGCGACGTGAAATGACAAGCATAATTGTGTCACTCCCCGCGTTTGTGTGTCCGTAGCCTCTGTTCACCATGAGCGCCCGGGAACAGAACTTGGTTTCGTACTCAGAAGCGGGATTCGAACGACTCACCAAAGTCTACGCAACCTACCCAGTGAGACGATCTTCTCTTTGACCACTAAACAAATGTCTAAATAAACATAAGCCGTATATTGATTCACAGTATAGCTACGGTAATCATTTGGGGTTTGAACCGCTTACCTGTTGGCAAACTAGTATACTTTTCTTGTTTCCAATGTACTCTCTCTCCACAAGTCTGCAATGCAGTTCATAATGAACTACGAGGCCGAAGACATTGTCGTTGCCAAGATCAAGAGCGACGCCAGCCTGCTTTGGAGCATCAGCCCGGCCAGTCGGGAGGCCATGATGGAGGAGCTCAGCAACTCCCCTCATTTGTACGTGACGCTCCGCTGGACACTGCTCAGGTCAGAGCGACTGCGGGCATTCGGGCGCGGCCTCCTCGGCCGTCATTCCCAAACACGAAGTGTGTCGCGAGAGATCAACGGGTCATCAATTCCACTCGATTGGTCTGAAAGCCGTTCGCTACAAATAACGTTGCCTTTGTTCACCTATTCTATCTATGCCAACAACTGTACAGTGAACTTCTTTTCTACGGGATTATAATCCCTCGAGGGCCAATTCAATTTACACCCTGGTGTCATTTATTCAGCTATATTGTGACTATTAACGCTCGCAAACTTACTCATTTAGAAATGCGTCCATATCGACGAACGCCAAGACGGTGGGAGAACACACGGTGAAGTTTGAGGACGAGGCCTTGAAGGAAGGAATTGTGCGCATGCTCAAAGGAGACGGCGGCGCAAACGTGTGAGTCGCAGTCAACGCGACGCAACCGTTGCGGTTTAGGAGCCAGAAAACCACATAGAGCACCATCGAGCGGGTATTTGCTCGTGCCCGAACGGAATGTCGTATAACCGGTGACCCGCTTCTGTGCCCTGCTAGGATCATCAACTCTCTGCTGCCCAAGTTCCTCAGGGGTCCCAAAGGACCGGAGTCCAAAATGGCAACCAGGATGAACGTAGGTTAGTTGAGGTTTTATTCATTGTAATAACCCACTGTTGTTTGGGAGTCTTCCTCATATGCATATTTAGTTTTTTAGGAAAGTTATCATTCATCATACCAAAAAAAAAAAAATGGTTTCTCTAACAAGCCTGTATATGAAAATGAAGACAATATAACAGTATAACACACAAACAAAAAAAGCAGCAACGCACAGTAGCCTCATCAACGTACTGTACAAGTTAATTTCAACAAATATACTGTCCTTTAGTGCAGTTTAAAAATGAATCCCAAATCTATTTGATGTAGTGAACAAGTATACTAAAGTCAATGGGCAAATGGCGAACATAAGTTGGCCCACTTTTAAAGTTATAATCGCAAACCTTAGCTCCGTATAACATCTAATTACACTCCAGTAGAAATTAGCTAGATTTTATATTCATGTTGGAATATATATGTTCTATAGCTATTTTTGGATAAAAATCCATTTGTACAACGCACGCCGTAATTAGCATTAGTCCAGTTTGGAACGTGCCGTAAATATGGAAGCCGTGCATGTTTCACCCCCAGGCCCGACTGAGCGTCCAGAGCTCCTGGCTTTCTTCAGGCCCCTGTCCATCAAACTCCGAAAGGTCAACGGCACTTCGGAGCGGGAGGCGGACCAGTGGTGGACGGTACAGGAGTGCTCCCCGGCCCACGTCTTCTCCCCACACGAGTGCGACAGCATTGAGATCGTGGTGTTCAGCGACAAAGTCAGCCCGGCCAGTCTGGGCTTTTTGGCTGGACACGGGTAAGTCGGGGGGGGGGGGGGCACAGGGCGCAGCATTTAGACCAAGGTAGAAAAATTTTAATCGTATGCGAGGCTCGACAAATCTATATACTACTTAAAGCTCAAAGTTTGTGTGTCCGTTTTCAAAGAACCGTCCTCCCGCACGACTCCAAGGATTCAACGGCCTCTTTAAATACCGAACTAGTAACACTTAGCATGATAGGTCATTCTTACCAACCCGTGTGACCGAAGGACATACTATAAGTGGAGGCTTATTGGAAAACGTTTTTGCTCTAGAAAGTTCTTTGAAAATGGACACACAAACTTTTGAGCTTCAGGATATAGATGTCGCCGAACGTGCTTGAAGCCATTCGAATCCCAGGTGCTTCTAAAGCTGAGACAGCATTTCTACCCCGAATACCATTTTATAATCATTGACCAGTTCAGTTCAGAAGGTTTCAGTTCCCAATATCAATTTGTTTTGCAATGAGTGTCAGCAAGTCCCAAGGTCAGTCTCTGAAAGTGGCTGGATTGGATTGGCGTTGTCCGTGTTTTTCTCACGGTCACTTTTGTTGGTTGCTCAAGGTTTGGCGGATGTCATGATTCGCGTATACCGGCATCGAATAAGATGACAACAAATATTGTCCAAACTGGTTTAGTTCATAACGTTCACAGGAGAGTGAAGCCGTTTCAAATACTGACGAGAACGACTTTGAACTCTCGCACCGCAGCATCGTGGGCCTCTACATGTCGGTGGTGTTGGTGATCGGCAAGTTTGTGAGGGAGTTCTTCAACGGCATCTCGCGCTCCATCATGTTCGAGGAGCTGCCGTGCGTGGACCGCGTCCTCAAGCTGTGCACGGACATCTTCGTGGTGCGCGAGACCGGAGAGATGGAGCTGGAGGAGACGCTCTTTGAGAAGCTCATCTTCCTCTACAGATCCCCCGAGACCATGATCAAGATGACCAGAGAGAAGGACGACTAGACGGGGAACCTTCTCGCTCTTCTGCGGACTTCTCCCCACCAATGGATGCCGTTTGATACGAGTTGCAGAAAACTGTCAACTCTTCTGCCTTTAAAACACTTAAGTAGAGAATAACGGATGTCTATGAGTGCCGACTATACTGTATGTGGCTGCCATGAACAAACTGGGACTTACAGAAAGTTCACAATCTATTACATCATTACACTTCAGAAGGTGTTTCAATCGTTAATCTGAAACACAAATGAATGGATGTCTGCTTGAGTGCATGCATTTCCAATAAGGGACCGAACTAATAATCAACTACACGATTAATTCATTTGATTCTGTATATTGTGTGCAATTGTCTTGAAAAGAAATGATCCAAAAAGTGTCTGTGTATTTTGTCCCATTTCAAAACACACAGCAAATAAAGTTATTTTCACTTTATCAAGGAAATGTAATCAAATATCCATCTTTCATTTCTAAAATGAATTGTTTTGTTTCTTTTAATCTCCTTTTTGAGGGCCTTTACTACTCCTGGCTTTGGATTTCCTTTGTAAACTGCAAGTGTGACATATTTTCACTAAAAGTTAAAAATGTTACCAAAATGACACCGACTTTTTGCTGTTTTTTTTTTACTTACAAAACAATTTCAAACCAAATTTCAAGAAAATGATCCACCATCGCTTGAATCCGCTTAAATATAACTTTAATTACAAATAACAGGGAGATAATTGCCATTCTGTCGTTATCCCATCTCTTCTGACCATCCCTTGGTCCTTTTTTTTTTTTTTTTTTTGCCCCCCCCAGACAGTTGCAGGAAGAAGGGGTCTACGTCACAGGATCACATCCTACAGAAACAGAAATTACAGTAAAGCCCAGAATAGCACAGATCTTTCCAGAATATGAAAAAATAATCTGCAATGCTCACTACAAATCCAGGCTCGCAAGACCTCGCAATGTATTAATGCTAAATCAAATCATTTTGTACAGAAGGAATTTTTTTTCTCTTCGCATTATGTATTTTGAAAACACACATTTGTATAGCTAGACTGACCAGCATATGGTTTGGTAATTAAAACAGACATTTCAATAGGAATACAAGCAAGAAGCACATATGTGTAAAAATGTGACCTTAAAAACAATTGCACTGTTTTGACTGTCAACAACAAAATGTGTAAATAAAGATAAACGCCTCACCATAAACCAATTGTTAAACTGATACCTCTAGGGAGAGGTTTTTAGTATGATGGTTACTCTATTTTAGTGTTTCCCAATATTTATTGAGCCAAGGCACTTAATTTGACATTGGGAAAAGGTCAAATGTCACAAAAGTATGTACAGCATACTGATCTTTTTAGTTTTGCCTGTCACTTCCACGTTCCCCTGCTTTTTCAATAATAGCAAATTCACAAATTATTTTTTTTTTTTTTGGGGGGGGGGGGGGTCCTATCCTCTTAGTTACCTTTGGAGCCAAACCATACTTTTATTTAATAAAAAAAAAAAAAGGCTACAGCAATGAATTAGATTTTCATATTTAATTAGTGTAGTTTACATGATTCAAAAGTTTAGTAACAGGCAATCAGTAAAGATACTTGAGCCTGTTAGCCGCCACAATCAGATCCATCAGCTATATTACCACACGGAGAACTACTTATTTGATAGAACAGTATTCCCAACAGTGATGCGAGAGATCAGAAGTGGTGTCGCGGGAAAATGATCCAATTTCACTTAAAACACATTTACTGCCATTGACGCCTTTAGGAGTGAAATATCCGAAGGCTGGCAGTCAATGAGTTTTAATTAGTCGGAAAATGTGCCTTGACATTTTTTTCTTAAATTTAAGGGTGGAACACCACTTTTTTTTTTTTTTTTTTTTTATCTTCGATTGCCCAAAAAAATAAAAAGAATAATAAAATAATGTAATGAACGAATGACAGTCCCATTGAAATGTGCACTCACAGGCAGTTTTGGGCTTGACTATTTTGACGCTGGCTTCGGCCGCCTTCATCGCTTCACTTTTCACCTGCGGCTTGAGGGCGGCCCGCACCGCGCTGGCGCAGATAGCCGAGAAGCGGATGTAGCTGCACAGAGGACAAATACACACAATCGGTCCACAGGTCGATACGTACGCGTAACTGGTGAAAACCGCGTAGTTTCAATAGCCAGCCGAGCAAGCAGCTCAAGTCAAACGCGAATGTATGCACACGCTAACTTCAACTAGCATTGGCATGGTAGCTAACCACACATCTCCGTGAAAACTTAACGTCTGGAACACTTGCACATAACGCTACACTTATTCGTGCATCCGTTAAAACAAAACAAACAGGCGAGTGATATGAACAGTTACAATAATCCTATGTTCTTTTTACCTGAGTCCCGCTTGTCTCCAGTATGCAACCATCTTGCCAGTCTTGTTGTAGCTTCAAGGGCAGGGCGGACGCTGTCGGGATGACGTCATTTAAACGCGCGGAGGCGAGAGGTTGACATGGGAGCGACGTGCAGAGTGGCCGCCATGTTGAAAAGGGAGTCCCACGATGTTTAAAATCACGACTATTACTACTTGTTCATGTCTCCACAATCTTTTTAGAAAGTATTTATCTGGAATGGCAAACCTGAAAGAAAGAAAAACAGTGAGGACATGCAACAACTAACCAATAGAACAAGATGAGAGAGGACAAAAAAGGGCAAGACAGGACAGGGTGTGGGAAATGAGCAAGGCAGTGCTACTGATGAGTGTTGCAGTGGGATGGTTGTTTATAGTGTCTAAACACTTGTAAGAACCTGTGAGTTGCTATCTTAATATAACCTGGTATTATTATTTGTCCCAGCATTAGAAATTGAAGCCAAACGCACATCTATGGACTTTTTGACTGAATGAACACCATATCACATGCATGTTAGTCAACTGGTGTACAGAGTTGCTGTGCTGGCATCAGCATGGAGCCCAGAGAGCTCATATATTAATATTAATACTAAGCTTTACAATTAGTACAGTTGCCACTTTCCAATTTTACTGAAAATTAGAAGTACTTAAAACATAAATAATAATATTTAAAAAAAAAAAACAATTTTAGGTGAGTAATCCCGGTATCTACGGCGAGAGGGAGTGCGCGCGCGTGTGTTTGTGTCGAGGCCACTTGGAATGTTTGTCCCTTCTGCCTTTCCGTCCCTGCATGGGCCGTTCCTTTCTCCTTCCTCGGCGTCCCCGTTAGCTGCACGCAGGCCCGGCACGGCCCGGCCCGGCTGCTCCCGAGTTCTGACTCCCGTCAAAAATGAAGATCTGGGCGTCAGAGCACATTTTCAAGTGAGTGCTTCTGTCTGCCGCACTTTCATATCTCCTCGAAAAGCGTTGATTTCGCTGCTTTTGTGTGTGTGTGTCTTGAAATAGCTTGAAGTGTTAGCCACTTAAGCTAAGTTTGGCAACTTCGGTCGTCAAAGTTATCCAAAGTGCTCGCTGGTGTTGTTACCATGACCACCGGAGCTCTCTTTGTACTTATTAATAGTTATATTTACGAAGCTTCGAGCAGGGGAGCCTCTAGAGTTCACCGCTCTTTGTTAGCTTTGCGCTACTAGCGTAAAACTTTTAAGTTATCGAGATATATGCGTTTGACATCAAATAGATCCATTCAAAATAGCTGGTAAGAGGATTATTTTTATTTATTTTTTTAACTTTCATCACTTATCAAGCTGGACGCTGACATAACCACTATTGCATCAGAGTCTGCCTGCTGAGATGTAATAAAAGTGGGGGCGTTTCACATGTCAACAGCTGACAGTAACAATTTCCACACTGTACATTAAAAGTGATGGACGGCAGTGAATATTTTCCTCTGCCATCCACATACTGAAGCTCTGTCATGCTCTGAAGCGTTAACAATTAACCGATACAAGTAACCATCTTATATTTCCTTTGGGAAGTTCTGAACTATATTATTGGTTTTATCAAAACATTAGGAGCCTTTACCGAGTGGTTGAGATGTCACTTGATGGTTAAACAAAGCCCTCTTTTTCAAAGTATACTTACTGTACCACATGTTTGGAACAGCCACCCGTGGGAGACGGTGACCAAGGCCGCAATGCAGAAGTACCCCAACCCCATGAACCCCAGTGTGTTTGGTGTGGATGTTCTGGACAGAAGTGTGGACACGGAGGGGCGGTTACACAGCAAAAGACTGCTCAGCACAGAGTGGGGTCTTCCCGCCATCGCCAAATCTGTCAGTGCCCGAAATATAAAACAGTTTGATTGATAACTTCAACATTTTCTAACAAGATATCTCATTTTCCTGCAGATCATTGGATTAACGAGAACACATACCTACGTCCGAGAACATTCAGTAGTGGACCCCAAACACAAGATCTTTGAGCTGAAATCTACAAATGTGAGTTGCCACTTACATCTCAGATATTATGTCGTAATGAGTTAGAAATATGGTTAAAACGTTGACCTATTGCAGCGGTTCAATTCAAAAGGAAAACTCATGAAGCACAGGAAAAAAAACCTTTCCACAAGGCCCTCTTCCCACTTCCATTTGAAACATCGTGTTGATTCTGTCATTCGGCTTCAAGGCCGAGGGTAACTTCTACCGGTTTGGTCTCTTCAGATCTCCTTCACTAACCTGGTGTCTGTGGACGAGAAGCTGACGTATAAGCCTCATCCGCGGGATCCCGACAAGTACGTTGGAATGTCGCGTCTCCGCTGTCATACTTTGTCCTTCACTATTTGTTTAAGTTTGCAACAGGAATTTTCAAGTACAAAAATACGGAGAAGATTTAGGCCATAAATGTATGCAGTATAGAAGCAACACAATGAGTGAAGTTACTGGCAAAACGTGATTTATGCACAATGTCCCTGAAAGTCAAAACTCATGACTTCTCTTCCATAATTTTCTCTGCCATAAAGCGATGAAGCGATGAAGAGCCGCCTTTCGCATATGTCAAAACGTCATCCTTTGATTTTTGCATTTTAAGTATATGATGTGCAGAGAGAGAGAGAGAGAGAGAGAGAGGTCAACTGAAACGGGAGACAATCTTTTTCTTATTCGTTTTGAAAAAGAGTCCGCTCACGAAACGTGTGTGTGTGTGTGTGTCCACAGCCACGCAAATGCTGCAACTTACTGAAAACTTGAATTTTTGTCATTTGTTTTTTTGGTTTTATTTTTGAGTGTGGTAATGTGTTTAATGTTGAAGAAACAAATAATTCGGCTCATTTGCAATGGAGCTAATGAATTAATGAGCATGGAATCCCCGAATGAGCAGGACTGTGCTGACCCAGGAGGCTGTGATCAGCGTGAAAGGTGTCAGTCTGAGCAGCTACCTCGAGGGCCTGATGGCCAACACCATGTCCGTCAACGCCGGCAAGGTGAGGATGACCTTCAACTCTCTCTCTCGCTCTCTCTCACCTTTGTCCCGTTTTTGTTACGCTCTCAGGGCCGCGAAGCGATGGAGTGGGTCATCCGGCGGTTAAACACGGAAATTGAGGAGCTGGCGGCGACGGCTCGCGGCACCATGCGTGCGCCCATGGCGGCGGCGGTTGCGGACAAATAATAGCGAGCCGCCGCCCGTCATGAACTGGCGCGACACCTCGTCAGCCAGTACAGCCTAATTACTACAGCCTCCACAAGCCACGTGTGTGTGTGTGTGTGTGTGTGTGTGATTGGCTCTCTAATAGAGTGAAGTATAGTGTGTGTGCAGAGAGAATGTGATTGTGTGTGAGATTGAAACCCTTTAAACAAACATTTCATTAAAGCACTGTAAACAGCTATCTCTAAAGGTCACCTTCCATCATTTCAAAATAGATATTTTCTAATGTTTGTCCTTTTAACAATTTGAGTTGGTCTTTTCCGCCCGGCATTCACATTGATTTCTTATGAATATGCGACATGTCGAAATGTACAAATGGATTCATGATGGAAGGCATCCTTTAACTAAATGTCGGCGTGTGGTCGGAGCAGCTGTGTTCCGCAGCCTTTGGACTTGAGTAGTAGTTTTCCGTTAGGGTAGGGTGGCAAGATTCCTCGACTGTTTTATTCCGCGGTGCCATTCACCGGAGCGTTCGAGCGATCTTTCAGCTCGAGCGCTGACAAGTGGCGAGAAGGATTCAAGGATGTTTGAGCAGTGAATTCATTTTGCGCTCCGGTTCGTATCTTTATTGTTTAGCGTCAGTGGTCGGCCACAACGTGAGGTACGTTCTCCGATGTTTTGGCCACTTGCCGGAAGTAACGTGCGTCATCCTTCGTTCTCACTTCGGCTTGTCGCAAGTGTTCCCAGCTACGATCCCTCGTGTATTATTAGCTGTCACGGTGTGGAACATCTGTTAACAGCAGCCTTTTGCAAAGTTTGATTTAAATCTGAAGGGGTGCGTCGTGCTCAGCCATCGACCTGTGCGCTCGTTCCTTTCACCAACTGCGATGCTTTTCTTAACGGGGAACATTTGAATAACAGCGGCCGGTAGTGTGTTTATTTATATTATGGTGGTGTTACATTCCAAGAATGTGAACCTGTAACTAAAAAAACACACACTGACATTGTTTTCGAAATAAAGTGATGCCATTGTTTCACGACGGGGGTAAAATTGTCTGACTTGTAGTTTGACTTTCTGTTCGTGATCATCGTTGTTTAAAGCTTAGCACTTAACAGTAAACATTTCTTACATAACAGAAATGTTTTTTTTTTTGCATATACCTTTACTTTCACTTTTGACGACAGTAGAACAAGTAAATCCAAATGATGTCCTATGGGATACATTATAATAATTCAAGAAACCATGATGGATCTGATGTAAAGACACACAAGGTACCATCAAACAAGGTAAAAAAAATTGTATAAAAAAAAAATATATATATATATATGTAGTTGAATATGGTTTTTATTGTAGTTGTTGCACAATTTTCGGCAGTCTGATTACACACGGTGCGGACGTATGGAAGAAAAACGTTTCAATCCGCGGTTGGGCATGAAAAAAATAATACGTGAATCATTTTGAATAAATTGAGGCAAGATTGTGCTCCATTTAAAATTGTGTCTTCAGCAGCTCGGCATCTGAGCAGAAAGCTACAAATCCCTGTGGGAAAGCCAAAAGGCAAAATTCAGCCCAAGCAAACACGGCTCCATTTGCTTTTGGTACCTACCTCTTCCACTGTCACACGTGGGTTGACCAGCTGCGCGTGTACACTTCGTGGTAAAGGAAAGCCCGTGGCAAGTTTCCCTGCAACGCAAATGCAATCAATGACCACCCGTTTTGTGACCTTAACCAACAAAAACATTCGTTAGACCAAGGGTGGGCAAGGTATGGCTCGTGATCTACAGGTACATCTCAATCAGTTAGAATATATGTATTCCGATATTTTGAGATAACATACCTAAATGAACTGTGCAACAGAAGCCTGCAGATGACAATAAATGTGATTTATTAGCCGGAAAATGCAATAGGGACGTAGCCTGAGGCCTCATTCGCTTCCACTACACATTGTAGAATATGTCATCTGCGGGCTTCTGTTGCACAATTGAAACAGTCCTCTTCGTCGTGCTGTGCACATTTTGCCATCGTGAGACCAACAAGTCACCGACCGATTGTTCAACAGCACACATGCCATTACTCTTCAATAATACCATCAGACACGCAACCAAAGACGAGACGAGACGAGACGCATCACCGTTCAGTTGGGGCAAGACCGCCGTCTCCATGAGGATCTGCGCCACGTTTTCCAAAGCGTCGGTCTGCAAAGCGAAGCACTAGCGTTGACGGAACCGGCCTTACGCTGGATGACGTGAACAGTGGAGGAGCAGTACCGGTACCTGAAAGGGTCCAATCTCAGTTGCGGCCAGACTCAGAGTGAAACTGTTTGGAAAAGGGGCCGCCTGGTTACATTATTTGGACTTTTAAACACAGGCGCTGTTGCTGTTTCCTCACTTGTCCATGGACACGGAGCCTTCCAGCCGTCCGTCGGCGACCCACACTTTGCCGCTGAAGTTGGAGTCCTGAAAGAAAGATGGGTTGGTGTCCCACCAGATGCTGTTGTTTTGCTTCATTTCCAACATCTGTTCCATTTGACGTGAAATGGACCTCAGTGATTTATAAACGGAATATGCGAAAATGAGCTTTCATATTCCTTTTTCCACTCCCAAAAGTAGCGTGTCCCCAAATGACTTTTTTTTTTAACAAAACAAATTCAAATGAATGTTATAACTGACTTCTCAGAAAATACAATGTAATAGAATTGTTTACACATTTCGTTAACGTATGCAACCATTGAACAAGAATGAGCCGTTATTAGACCGCAACTATCAGAACCCGAGGTAGTGCACAACCGTTAATGACGGCCACCGCGTAACCCGAACCCTGAATCATAGTGGACTACTTTTTTTTTGTCAGAGGTCATCACTTGACTTGCGCTCACCACATGGAGTTGAAACAGCGGGATGAGGGTGGCGTCGGGCCCGATGGCGAAGGCCTTCGCCGCACACGGCGAGCTCAGCGTGACAGCACCGGAGCGGAAGAAAAACACCGGAACGTCTCTGGCGTAAATCTGCAGCGCCATCGGCAAGTCTGGAAACATCTCGGGGAGCTGCGAAAGAAGAATGATCGGTTAGTTTCGACGGGGGGTGGGAGTATTCACGGCTACCGTATTACCTGCGGAATAAAGGGAGCCATTGAGGTTGTATTAAGGCGCACAGGCGACCCTGGAGGTATCTGAGGAGAGAAAGCAACCTTTTCACCTCACCTGAGAAGAAGGGAACAAGTGTTACTGCTCCTGCTTGGTCTCTCAGGCGAACTCGCCATGCTGTCGTTGACGAAAGCCTGCAGTAAATCAGCGGCGAAGTAACTGAAGGAGGCTGAGTTGACGGTGAAGTCAGACAAGCCCACCGACAGCATGTAACCCGGCTGCTGAGGCACGGCGAAAGGCTGGGCCTCAAAGGGGGGCTCCTCTGGACTTGTGATACTGTAAAATTCCCCCTTCAAAACACGTACAAAATCAAGCATTGCTTAAAGTAACCGAACAAGCTTTATGTACGTTTGCCGACCTTGAGCCCGAGGTGAAGACTTGAAGCATCAACGGCGGGCAGGCCAATGAGAGGCAGGTCCAGAGTGAGGTCTTCATTCACCTGAAAGCTCACTTAAAGGACACTTTCGATCATTTGAGCGGTTAGTTTTCACCCCAGCACCTGGAGCTTACTTCCCATTCTTTTGGGGATGAGCCGAGCAGGCTGCAATACCTTTCATGTCCTCTAGGCGATTCTCCAGGTTTGCAATGAGTTCCTCCACAGCGGGACAAATCTGGAACGATGACAATTAACCCGTGTATCCACCTTTTTTGTGACATTTCTGTTTGGCGGTGTGCCGGGAGATTTTTGTGCTTTGCCTTCACAAATGTTGATAAACAAAATGTTTTGACATTAACATTACCTGTGGACAAGGGGTGATTCTAGGTTCAGAGGTTAAGGGATGTGGGGATTCTTTTTGGGGGTTAGAAACACCCGTGCGTTCGACGACACAAATCCTTGACACAAACATCCACAAAAGGAGAGAATCACTCACCGTGGCCTCTATTTGACGTCTGATGCGGCACTTGAAGCGTTCCTCGAAAAGCCGCAAAAGCCAGCTGTCGACGCGACATTGTGGCTTCGTTACATCTCGCTGCGAATGTCAAACGAGGGCCACGTGATCCGAGCGCGTGTACCTCCTGTCGCCGTAGAAACGTACGTCGACGCGGTCCACTTGAGCGTTGCAGTTCACGCTGGTGAAAGAAAGATGTCCGCCGGAGTCCCGACCCAGCTTCACGATAGAGACCAGGCCCACGCCGAACGAGGCCATGTCGAAAGATCCACCTCCGTGTCTGAAAGCGCAAAAAGGCAATATTTGAAGTTTACAGTCAAAGTAAACATCCAACAAAGGGACGTACGCTGTATGTATCACATAGCTTTGCCTTAGCAAAGTCGGTTTAGCCTAACGCTAACAAACGACGCAACACGCACACCAGAACGAGCAGCACAATGTGCATATTGCGTCGATATTGTGGCTGGCCGGCGTACGTCGTAATACAAATGTACAATATATGGTGGAAATAATTATGCAGTAACGATGAATCCCACTCACACGAATCCACAGTGGGCCTCCCAGCCTCCTGCGAGCGCAACGTTGAGGCCCGCCACGGACGTCTTCAAGCCGGAGAAGCCTGGGTAGAACTCCACGGACGGTTCCGGAAAGTCACACTTTCTTATCGTGATGCTAGAAGAGGCGAGCGAGACACAAGGCTTGCATTGATCCGACCGAGTTAGGGCTGACATTGCAATAGCGCAAATGTAGCACAGCTGCTTATTTGCCGATCCATAATATGTTAAATGAAATTAGACTTGAGGATTTCTGACTTGACTGATACACATTAGCCGGCCTGCACTTGCAGTGTGCTTAAATACCTCGGAAGTAAATCGATTTGGCACACGTGTGGAAGGGAATTTCCATCGTTCTTGTCAGGAATTGGCATAATAATTGATGACTCAATGAAATGATCTTTAATCATGAGTTTGATGGCGTCAAAGTGACGGTTGAATACTTGTGCCACGCTTCTTTTTTTTTTCCGACTTGCTTACTAAAATGACCTTTGAAGTGACCTTTTGTTCATTCTTCCATTCACAATGAAGGACTTTTTCAAGTTTGAGGTTTGTTTTCCGCGCACACTCCTCCAGCCCCAAACAAAGCAACCTACCCTGTAAGCGTGTAGCCGATGCGGGCCAGGAAGCCCAGGCGCACTTCACCGCTAATGTCGGGCAACGTGACGACTTCCAACTTGTCTTGAATCCACCCTGCGGCCTCGTGGCTTCCTGGGAGAGACAGCACATGCGCGACACCCTCACCAAGCCTTTTGACTTCAAATACGACTTCTTTTTCCCCCACAAATTCAAGACAGTTCCCCGCCGTCGTAACGACACGCTTTCATCAAAAACACCGCAAGGACCAAGAGTTAGATTACACTTTACGCACCCTATTTCTTGACTTGCTGAAATGATCCCGATTCTGTGATAAGAAATTGCAATTTCCTAGGAAGGCTGTAGCCGTGACGATCACTTGCAAAGATTTATACAACGTGTTGCATATTATTTATCGGCAGGCGCTCTGGAGACGCAACTACTTGTATGCAAGCCGTTAAAAGTCCATTTTCCGTAATATGTCACCTTTAAAAAACGAGAGATTGAAACGTATTAGCAAAAAATCACATGCACCTTACCATACTGAAGTCCTTTGTCGGTCACGACGACTCGTATTGCGGGATTTTGTCCACAGGCGCAAAAGATGAGCGCGAGCAATATTAACACGTTTGGAAGCATTTTTACATCAGGAGCGTGACAATAACGATATTTGTTATTTGTTGCTCATTTGAAGATCAGCTCCTGGCACAAATCACAGCTTCCCGTTACGAAATCAAAACTGAGAAGTGAAACTTAAAATATCATATGACGACGCTTTGTCTGCTGAATAGAACGGAAACTTTGGCTCACATTTCTCACTTTCTAATTCGTCATCTAATAAACACTTTATTGTATTATATACAATCAATATTCGAACTTCAAGAAAAACATCACAAAAGACTCTCTGGTCCCCAAAAGTCACATTCTGGAGGAAGAACCCATTTTTTTTTTTTTAGCCAAGACAAAAAGTGTAGAAAACGGATAGATCTATAAAGATCTAGTCCACAAGCTAAAAAAAAACATTGATTTAATAACGCAAATGTCGACAACTTTGGTTATGAAACGTAAGCTTTAGGGAGCATTCGTTGTGTTTAAGCTAATCAAAATGATGCGCAACACTCAGAATCGGGCGCTATCGATGATCAATTAGCTACTGTTGTTAAACACTATGTGCGATACACGTTGTGAAATACGTCGATAGTGCGAAATCATCTGGAGCACAGGTGTCAAACTCAAGGCCCCGGGGGCCACGACCGGCCCGCCACATCCATCTATGCGGCCCGCGAAAGCGAATCAAGTGCGTCGACTTCCTGTTTCTTGCTAAAATAACAACATTGCAAATCGTCTTCCCTTTTACACAACGTTGATTGCAAACATTTTTGTGACCAATCCCCATTTCAAAATCAACCGAATGAACGACTTTTGACTGGCTTCTGGTTCGTCATCCGTTTTTTGTGTGTATATGTAATAACATGAGGCAATTGTACATTTACTGCATATGTGTTCGCGCGCATGACCGTAACCATAACTACGATGTGACCCGCAGCCCAAATGAGTTTGACACCGCTGATCTGCAGTACGCAATAGGTGGTCCTTTTTATCGCCCTTGAAGAAAATCCCCTTCACGACTGACTGTCCGTTTGATTGGAGCCCAGCGGCGGCTGGAAAGTCATTTACAGCTGCAGGAGGAACCGTGGGCGCAGAAAATTCTTGAAAATTTCACACCATGAGTGGCTTCGCTGTTCTTCCATTTCACACTTAGATTCTTTTGTTGGGTTATTTTCGGGGGCCTCTTGAAATCGCCTTCATTTGGAGTTGCAGCACATTTAACGCGTTTCAATGCATGTTCTCTTTGACCGAAAAAAAAAAAACGAGGATGCCTTAGCGCGCCAAATCAAACACAACTTAAGGCCCAGTACGGGAAAGGAAACAGAATCGGCAGCCATAAAATATTCCATTTATTTATCGCTTGATTCAACAAATAGTCTTTGTCTCACACACCATGATTAGTTCCATTTAATCACAATTGACAGGTTCAACAGGGAGAGAATATCGTCCGACAAACACTTTTTTTTGCGTACGACACGAGAAGGAGCCATTTGCTTGCACGTCAAAATTCACTCCATCCAGCATAACATTGGCAACAGCGAGGAAAAACGAACAAACCCACGAGCTCTACTGAGGTGGAAAAACAAAAGCACCAAACAAACTGACAAAAGTATTATCAACAAACAACTACACCGAAGATATTCATGGGGGTTTTTTTTTGTTTTGTTTTTTAAAGCGCAGCACCTCGACCGAAGGGTGCCTGCCCGTTCCTACCACACGGTTCAGTTCATTGTTTGGAGTGTGACTATTGCCCAAAGTTGTTAAAGGGTACCCAAATAGATGGCGCAGCATGCCACAGTGGAATGCTACTAAAAGGATGAGAAGTGGATGCGTCGTATTGTGCGATGGCTTCAATTGCTCGAAGACATTTCACTGTGTGGCCTTCTTCTTGGCGAGCTCGCGATGTCGCACTTCGTAGGTAGCTGACGTCACCCTAACCCTAAGCGGACACCAAATCCAGATCGGGATTTATCGTTCCAAACAGTACGGGGTCGGGTGGACCCAACTGGGCTAGACTTTAAAGTGGAAAGGTGACTTTAGATTGAGGCAACGTCCACACGATTACAGGTATTAAAAACACACACACAAGGGGGGGGGAAGGGAAAAAAAAGGCCAAACTCTGGCCAGGCTGGAGATGTTCCAGAATTGAGTGGTTATCATTTGCATAGAGATAGATGATACCTCGCGATTGTGCGATGTCAGCAAAACTAACGCGATATCCTCAGCGAAGTGGGCTTGCTTGTGTGCAATGGCAGGCGTACAGGTGATTTGCAACATACTTGTTGAGCTTGTTGAGTATTTCGTCACTGAACAATGAAAAGCGCATATCTCCAAACTTGGCCCGGTTTTTGTTGTTGTTTCTTTTACCCCCCCAAAAAAAAACAAACGGAGTAGAAGGTGGAACACCTGAAGTCGATCACCCCTCCCGAACAAGTGAGTCACACCGAATTTTTCAGGGGGAAAAACACGTGCCGATAATCGGGCCAATTTAGATCAATTTGTTCTCGGATGGTTCTGAAATATTTTCCTGCGTGATCATCTTGTGGTGTGGGATGTGTTAACTGACAGTTTTCCTCCACGATCCGCTCGCAAACCGGTCGGTCCGACGATCGTAAACGTTAAACCTCTTTCATAGTTTTACGATTGCGAATCAGCAGGACAAGGACTGCCTTCTCTATCCGCTTGCATGTGTCATCAAAGGGGGAGAAGATTTATTTTCATACAGCGAGTTGTTTTTAAATACACGTGTTTGTGCGGACTTTTCCTTATAGCAGCTTAAACAGCAGAACAGGAGGGCCTCCATTTACGCCGGTTCCGATACACACGTAGTTAGCGCAACAGTATACTTTGTTTCGTTCGATTGTTTTACGTGCGGGGAGTCCAACGTTTCTCGTATGGGGGACGCTTACCAAAAAATGGAACTTTTAATAAACTTTCATTTATGAAACCTGCTAACACTCGTCCATCAAGCAATTATATATTGCGGGTATTTTGAAAAACCGCTGCATCACAGCTTTATGTTAAACGTTGATTAACGTGACTCGATCCGCTACTTCGCATTCAGAACCAAAGTGAGCAAGATTTAGAGCAGCTTGAAGCTCACGAATGTAATAATGGGGATATGTTCACAATTTGGACCTTGACACGCAGCACGGGCACGGATTATTAGTCGTAGTAGCGGTTATGGGTGGGTGGGTGTCCCAAACCCCCCCCCCCAAACGCACACACACACACTTTTCATGATGCCCCCCAACCCCAGCCCCATCCCTGTGTTAAAATAGGGTTGTGTACCCTGTCAAAATGAAATTGTTAGTAGATGTCGCGGGCCCCTACAAAATGGACGCCGGGCCATAAATTGCCCCGGGCCATAGTTTGGACATCCCTGTTTCATATTTATGGCCGAGAAGTGTCTTTCATAAAAGTACTTACTGTAATTGTGACTCCAGGTATGCTTTAGCATAGGTTAGCAACAGGAGGCGGAGCCAGGGGGTGGCAAGGGTGGGCGTGGCCACTCTAAAGATATTGAGCAACACCCCCCCCCCCCCCCAAACTCAGGTCGACAATTTCATTTTGAAAATTCCCGGCTCCGTCCCCGGTTAGCAATTCCGCCGCCTTGCATCCCAATTTGGGAACAGAACGCCGCCGTAAATCGAGGCCCCCTGTCGTACAACGTAAAGTCCGTTCTTTCGTCCACGTATTTCCCAGCCCAGCCCAAATATCACCACGCGCACACTTGAGCTTTGAGCCGTGTTTCACCCTTTGACATCTTTGGCCACGCCCCCTTCAGGAGGTCGCGTCCCCTCTGCGCGACGTTACCGTCGGAGACTATTTGATACTATGATTGTAGAGTTTATTATTGCACGTTTTCACAAAGGCAAAATTAAAAACGATTTCACACACATGCTCCTCCTCGCGGGCTTCTTCGTCGTCGTGACCCGCAGAGCGGGGAGTGGAGCGGGGCGTCGGGGGGTTAAAGGTCGTCGGCGAAAAGCTCTCAGTCTTGGATATTGTACCTGAACGCCTCTACGAGCCCTTCGATGGAGTGGATGAGGCCCGATATGGCGCAAATGCCGCCGATGACGAAAATGGCCACGTCGAAGAAGACGTGGTGCCACAGGAGGTTCCTCCACTGGAGCTTCAGGTGGAAGAGGCTCGGCAGCAGGAAGCACAGGCCGGCGCCCGTCAGGCTGCCCGTCAGACCCATGAGGAGGGCGAAATGGGGGACGAAGACGGCCATGAGCAGGGTGAAGACCACCAGGGCCACCCGCAGCCCCAGGCCCCACGATTTCAACTGGCCGCCCGGCCCGTAGCAGTCGGGGAACGAGGCCCGCCCGCCGTCTCGGAACAGCGACTTCTCCAGGACCTCGACGGCGGCGAAGAAAGGCAGCGGATAGGACAGCAGCGCCTTGGCCACCAGGAAGAGGTTGACCACCGCGCGGATGGCGCTGGGCAGGTTATCCGTGATGACCTCCTTGGTGGTGTCGGCCCACGTCAGGTAGGCCACCAGGGCGAAGAGGCCCTTGAGGACGCAGGCGGCGATGTGGGTCCAGTCCATCATGCAGCGGAACTCGCCGGGATTCTGCATGTTGCCCTCCAGGGACGGCAGGAAGATCTGCGAGGTGTAGCTGAACACGATGATGCCGATGGAGATGGGGAACTTCTTGACGTCGATGTAGAACTTGACCTTCTCCCACGCCCACTCCCGAGCCCGCGACAGGCAGTAGGCGATCACCAGCACGTTGATGACGAAGTGGGCCAGCGTGCACAGCAGGCTGAACTTGGACACGGCCTTCAGGTTCTTGAGGAAGGCGCAGGGCAGCAAGGCGGCGGTGGCCACCACCGACCACGCCTTCTGCGAGACGGGCAGCCCCGGGAAGCTGTTGTACATCAGGTTGCCGCTCACCACCACGTACAGGATGCACGTCATCACCAGCTCGATGATCTGCGCCACGTTGACCACGTGGCCGCCCAGCGCGGGGAAGCGGGGCGCGCAGCACGCGTTGGCCACGTCCACGTAGGAGTCGCGCACGCGCACCTTGACGCCGTCCTCGTTCTCCTCGTAGAGGCACGCGATGAGGATCTTGCCCGTGTAGCAGCACACCACCGCGGCGAAGATGATCAGGAAGAGGCCCAGGTAGCCGCCGTGCAGGATGGCGTAGGGCAGGCCGAGGACGAACATGCCCTGCGGGCGACACAAGCGGACACGCGCGCGCGCGCGCCTTACGTAATCGGAACGCTACGCTGGATGCTGGGATGACGTCATGAGGCGTGAGCGCAACCCGAGGACGAGTCCAATTATTTGCATTTCGTGTCATTGTGCGACGGACTCCTTCGTTGTTTCCCGTCGGTGTGCAGATGTATTGACGATGTTCTTTGCGAAACGAAATCGGGCCTCGGATCTTGAAAAAACAGGATCTTGAAGTCGCCGATAAAAGGATTTACATAATTACACTCGCCGAGCTCGATCGTTTCATTGCAACCGATGCATTTATAACGCTGTTCCGCAACGGTGATCATCATCCTAATCATCATCATCATCATCATCCTCATAATCATAATCATCATAATCACAATAATCGTAAGGCCCGGTTGGTTTGCGAATAACAATTCGTTTCTTATGAGCTGTTATGGTGCATTGCAATATTTATCTCGCGTGTGCGCATAAGATGAGCGTCATTGTTTTACGTGTCAAACCATTTTGATTTCAAATTGCTCAGCAGGATGCTCTTGTGCCGAATTATATTACATCACGTTTTTTTTTCTCCCATGATTTGCATTATTCGTTGCTGCTGATTGGCTGAGAGGAATCGCGCCGCTTTCTCGCGGCCCAACGCCCACTCGTGTTACGGGTTGGAACGAATAGAATTCCAATTCATTTCCAAATCGCGTGTTGAGGATGATGCATTCCGCTCGAATGTGTTCAAGGTGACTCTTGAAGGCCCGCCCCGCCCCCCGCCCCCACTCCCCAAACACACGATGTACCTGGATGGCGTTGGTGACGTTCCATCCAGCCTCCCACGACGTGATCTTGGGCTTGTCCTCATCCTGCGACCCCGCGGTCTTGAGGGCCTGGGGCCCGGTGCCGGTGCCGTCCCTCTGGTAGTGGCTGTCCCCGTCCTCCGGGCCGTCCTCTCCGCCCTCTCCGCCCTCTCCGCCCTCTCCGCCCGTCTGCAGGACGTCCATCTGCATGCCTCGCCTGTAGTCGTAGTCCAGGTCGTCGCACTCGGCGAATCCCACGCCCTCCTCGTCCGTGGCGGCCTGGAAGCCGAGGCGGGCGAACACGCCGCTGACCTTGGCCTGGGACTTGTTGGAGACCGCGTGGGCCGCGTTGGTCAGCTTGTTGGTCAGCTTGTGGCGGATCAGGTGAGCCATCTTTTCTGCTCCAAAGATTGAATCCAGAAAACGGGAGGGCCTCGCGGTCGAGGGGAAAAAAGAGCGCAAGATGCCGAAGTATTCGCCTCCTTTCGTTTCTCTTTTTTTTTGGGGGGAATTTTGGTTCAGTGCTGCGGATGCTGCAAAGTCATGCCTGTTGTCCTCGAGTCCCAAAACCGACACACACGCCAAGAAAATCCTCAGCCGATTTTCTTGGCTCGCACGTCCATTGTCCACCCTTTTTTTTTTTTTTAAGAACAAACAAACAAAAACAAAAACTCCTTTATATCAAAATAAAGAACAACTGAAAAGATGTCGTCATCTGTCCCAAAAATAAGTCAAATACTACGGAAAAATAGGAAATATATAGGCCTATATTTAATGGCTTGTTGGTGCAGTGCTGGGACGGGCGACTGCGTCGCGAGAGGACAAGGAGAGAGAGAGAGAGACAGAGAGAGAGAGAGAGAGAGAGAGAGAGAGCGAGAGAGAGAGAGAGAGAGATGGTCAGGTCAGTCACGACAAATCACGTGGACGGTAATTTTTAAAAAACCCAAAACGCAATTGTCAGTGTTGGAGCAAAATGGATGGCGGCACCTCAGTCTATTCTTATACATATACATATATATATATATATCTATCTATCTAAATAAAGAACATTTGTTAGGATTATTACTGTCTATTGCGCTGTATTTGATTGTATAGGCGAATTAACTCCACGGGCATGCTTATACCTCTTTTATGAATAGCACATTTCTCTGCTATTTGAATAGGCTTCTAGCCGCCCAACAGGCCTGCGCTTCCCTTCCGGTGTGCAGTTGCGCTCGCGACCGTTTGGCAGAAAGCTTCTGCTGACTTTGTGTGTCGCCGTCGTTTGTTTCAAGGATGCGCAAGGCTGAAATGCGTGACGGTTTTATTTTTGAATCAAAGCCACGTCGCTTTTCATTGGCGCGCGCGATCCTCGTACACGCGCCGCAATTTCTGCCAATTTCCGCTTTGCTGATAGGCGACATGCGCTGTTATTCAACTTCTTTTTTTTGTTTTTTTTTTTTGGTTTGCCCAATATGTGCATATGCGAATCTCGATTAACGCTCATTTTGCGCCTTGGCTGGCGAGCAATTGAATTTTTCTTCTACCAAAACGATGATTGTAATTTTAATTTGAGCCAATTCGCCTTCCTAAAAGCGCAAACGAAGACTTGCAAATCAAAAACATCTTGGCTCCAGATGTTGAGCAGCAGCAGCAGGCTGCGAGGACGCAACTCGTTGCTGATATGATGAACACGCCGCACATGACCCGCAGCGAGCGAGCGGGTGTAACGTGCGCGCGCACACGCAAGACAGAGCCTGCATCTTATTCTACATTTCGCTAAGGCGTCATTTGGACATATTATATATTTGGCGCATTTAAATGGAGAAAGGCTTCAATAATTGGGGATATTCTTTTTATTCCGAGATGCGCGTGTCGTCTAAATCTCAGCGTGAGCGTGAGTGGCTTTGCGCACCTCAGCTCCATAATCTGCTGTGACAAGGCTGGGCAAAACTGTCATCTTTTTTTTTTTTTTTTCTGGGGGTGGGGGTTGTTTTTTTCAGCTTGCTTTAAAAAAAAAGAATAAAAAAAAAAAAAGATGACAGTTTTGCCCAAAAATTGGAGTGGGGGGAGGGGGGGGGCGGGGGGCACAAAGGCAGTCATTTTGAGCACGTGCGTTTTTACTATCGCCACAAAATAAATACAAATTGGAAAAAATAGTAGTAAGCAGCCAGACGACAAGAGAAAGTATTTTCCTATTTTCATGCTCGGCTTGCATGCATGCATGCGCGCGGCCCAGCTGCTATTCGTGCTCGCGCTCACACAGACTTGCTTCGTGTTAGTGTGTCATCCGCGTGCGTGTGCGTGTGGTCGAGGAGATATAGGGAGAGCCCTCCGGGCGTCTGTAATAACCCTAACACCCCCCCCCCCCCCAAAAAAAAAAAAAAAACCCGTCACGTCGTGCCCAAACCGGATCGGCTGCAAATGTCACGCGTCAAAATACAGAAAGATGCGCACACACTATTTGGATCAAATCCAAACTAGGACCAGCAATTATAATTCATTCCACAATGTTTATTATACAGTATAAATCATTTAGAAAGTCCAAAATCTCAAAATGATTTCAAAACGATGATTTACATCCTATAATCTCACATCCGGACAAAAGTTGATTCTTTTGCCTTTTTTTTGGAAGGTCTTTTAAATTGGTTACCAGGGCGACCATTTTACCTTCCATCACAACAAAAAGGATTAATTCTACTCCATAGGAGCGCGCGCACGAGCGCGCGTGTGCGGGGGCCTGATACGGAGGAGCTTATAGTTGCATTTGAAAAGTGCTGACTGGGAGCAGTAATCTCTGATAGTTGCCATGGCCACAGTAATTGGACAGGGTGTGTGTGTGTGTGTGTGTGTGTGTGTGTGTGTGTGTGTGCAGTCATGACAGGGTGAGAAATAACGGGGGAGGGGGTTTGGGTCGGGGCTATCTGAATGAAGTGTGGCACTGAAATCGAAAACTACCTTGAGTCAAACCTTCTTCAAGTCTGCCCACACAATTGTACGACTTTCTTCTTCTGCCACAGCGCGTCCTCCTTTTTCCGTGTCGGCCTATCTTCTGCATCCTGCTCCCCAACACCAACTGCCCTCACGACGTCCATCAACCTTCTCTTTGGTCTCTTGTAGGTCACCCTATGTTCCTGCCTCTTCTGGGGGGAAAAAAAAGTGTTCACTCCAGCCATTTGCATCGTTGTCGCAACGGCTACCGGCATCTCATCCCCTCCAAGTTCCTTTCCTGCAATTCTTTGGATGAACGCTCATATTTGATTGGCAAAGTTTGAAGGCGGACGCCCTTCCTGACGCAACCCTCTGCATTTATCCGGGCTTGGGACCCCCCTTAGGGCTGCATTACAATTGTACAACTATAATTATATGAAATATGACATGATGTGGGGCTCGCTTTAAAAACGCTGTGTTTTTTTTTGGTGGTTTTGCTTTCTCTCTCTCTCAAAGTAAACGCATTACATTTGATGACTTTCCTTTTATGTTTCCTCTGGAAAAAGTGGATTCAAACCCTAGATCATTATTTTCCAATTAACCACATATTTGCTCTTTGCACAACGAACAAACAGATGACAAAACACGATGAAATGTAAATACATCATAAAAAATGTGGCTGCTGCATTTTTGTGTACAGCATGTGGAAACCCACCATACCATGTTGACCTAATGACAAATGCAAAATGACACAATTTCGACAATATGGCTTTATATGACGACCCAGACAAGTGAATGTTCCATAAAAAGTCCAAAATTATGAAGATGAAAGTGTTCAAAGGTCAATGTTCCTTCATGTGTTCAAAAGTGCAACTTGAAGTCTAACCTTTTCAAAATCTCAGACAAACTAATAGATTGCACCACAAGGTGGCGTTTCGAGGTCAGATTTGGAAAAAATATGGCACATGACCAGACAGAGCCAATCATAAGTGTCGGCTTTAAAAGGAGGAAGTAATACGGGGGGGGGGGGGGGAAATCTGACCTTTGTGACAATTTCTCAAATGTAGCTAAAATTGTAATCCTGGAAATTTCCAAAAGCATCGTTAATTGAATTACACATTTTCTCCCAGTAATGTCACGGATTACCATAACATAACATTTTTGTAATTCAATTACATCATCTCATGACATGTAATGAGTTAGTCGCCATAGTCCATCATGTTTGTGTATTGAAACGTGTGCAAAGTGTTCACGGCGTTTGCGAACTCTGTTGCGCGTCGCGTGTAGTTCTCCGTCGGCCCTCCGCCGCGACCGCGTTCCTTGCTAGCGCAGACAAAATGGAGGCATCGCTACTGTTGGCGTGGCAATCATGCTGAGCTGTCGCAGCACGGGCGCTCCACGTCAGACCTACGAGGGGTGAACTCCGCGTTTGGGAGAGAGAGACGTGCGAGGACGTGTATTTGTATGCGTCGTGGGGAGACTAACTCAGCTTGTTTTATGTGCTGATATGCCGAGCGAGCGTGTCACTATGTTTTTGTGTGTGTGTGTGTGTCTGTTTGAGAAGGGTGAGTTGACCCAGATCTGCTTATTAGCATCAGGAAGGAGGGGTGGGGGGCTTGCAGCAGTCACTTAGAGCTTTGTGCCTGAGCAGTGAACTGTGCTTCATGTTTTGGTGACACACCGTCATACAGTATTCCTCCTCCACACGCACGCACACACAAGCAAACACACACTTTTCCTGCCTTGATCATCTTCATCTTCTCCCCTCAAATGACAGCGCTCTCCAGGAAAATAAACGTGAACAACGCCACCATTTTCTGTTATTGACGATTTCTAGTCATTCATTCAAGAGCCTGAAAGTGAAGTGATATGACCGCACGTGATCATATCTGATTGGAAAAAGACAACAAGTTCACCTACACACAGATTGGCTATGGCGGATGTTCATCTGTCCATCACTTCAACTATTTTGTTCACACTTTGCACTTAAGGCGCAAAGATATGCTTAACTCGCGGTGGGGTGTAATGAATGCAGCAAAATATATTTTTGTTGTCTTAATGATCACTTCAAGGACAGCACAAGGGACTGTAGTGGTTATAGAGTTCTGAGGTTCTGGTTTAGAGTTTTGGGCCTCCAGCCTTCCTGTGTGGCATTCGCATGTTCTCTGGGTACTCCGTCGTCCTCCCGCATTTCAAAAACATGCATGCTGGGTTCGTTGAAGACTTTAAAGCGGCGGTGTCAAACGTACGGCCCGCGGGCCGGAACCGGCCCGTCAGGGGGTCCAATCCGGCCCGTGGGGCATGGAGAACACATTCACTGCTGTTTTTCTTTTTGCTAATCTTGTCCACTGGAGGGTGCACTGACAACATTTAAAGGACATTGATGCGCTTGTGAAGGCCAAACAATGGTGCGGAAGCACACTAATATAAAATGGTGTGCCATGTTCACACTCTGGAAAATAAATACCTCCTGTAGAAATGTAGAAAAGACTTTGACTATTAGAACATTTCAGTCAAAAGCTTCACTTCAAAAGAGGTTTTTTATGCATTCGTTGACAAAGGATGTACCTGAATGGTGCACGCTCACCGATTCATAATATTGTTGAAATAATTTTTGGTTTAAAATTTCAAACTGCTCAAAATGTGCAACAAGATAATACTGAATAAAGTACTTGTAATTATTTGCACCAAAACAATGGGGGAATTTTTGAATGGCTGTTATTTATGGATTTTTACGCCACAAATATCGCAGTCCGGCCCGCTTCCGATCTAATTGGGGTAAATGTGGCCCGCAAACTAAAATGAGTTTGACACTCCTGTCCATCGGTATGAATGGTTGAGGTGTGTTGATGGCAACCGATCCCGGGTGTGCCCACAGTCCATTGGGATAATCTCCGAGTCTAATGAGGACAAGTGGGTGGATGGTTAATAATCTGTCAGCCAATCAGACCTGTGATCTCTGGGTTTATGAATGTGTATTTTCTCTGCATATTATAGCATTTCCAGGATATCGTGTAAACACGCCCCCAAGTGGCTGAGAGCAGCACAGCGGATGTCATCGGTGCAATCTGATCGGATGCTTAGTCAAGGTGATGATCTCTGTTATGAGCGGTGCCATCACTGTCTGCATAAAACTCTCAGCAATAATAGAGCGGATATATCGCTTCCGTGCACTCAAATCTTTCCAAATTGAATTGTCATAAGCGACCAGACTATGTTTGTTGCCCATTGTTGACATACCAGAAAGTACCGTTTTTGACTGTAGGGGGAGAAAAATAAAGTAAAATACTCAAGTAGGCTACAGATACCTGAAGAATCTACGTTGAATTCGTACGTCGTGACTTTCCGTAACTGTTTTGAACGGAACCCTTTCAAGCAAGCGTCAACGGGGATAGATTAACGAGGAACCCCAGACCTCGTTATGTAGTTGCACTCGGATCTATTTTTATGTGACACGCTTCCAAAATGGCCGCCCAGCAGCAACCGCTTTGCCAAATTTTCTCATTTCGGGACTGTAAAACCTCTCCCGACCCAATTTTCGAGCCGCCGGCGGCCTCGCGTGGGACGCCGACCCCGATCGTGATCGACAACGGCTCGTTCCAGACCAGGGCCGACTGGGCGACGGTGGACTTTGACGCCCCGCGGCTGCTCTTCAGGTCGGTGGCGGCGCGCAGCCGAGGCGCCGCCCGCAGCGAGACCCAGATCGGCAACGACATCCCCAACCTGGAGCCTCTGCGGTGGCTGCTCAAGAGCCAGTTCGACCGGAATGTGGTGGTCAACTTCGAGATCCAGGAGCTGATTTTCGACCATGTGTTTACTCACCTGGGCGTCACCTCGGAGGTTCGTGCCACGTGCCCTCTTCCTTTTCGCTTTGCTTTCATATTTGGCGTACTGGAACACATCGTCTACTTTCAACTCCGTATGTATGCCACGCATCATTACACTTTTCTACTCACAAAAAGGTAGAAATATTCGGCCTTCGAGTGACATGCCAGGATGACCCGAAAATGCTCCAAAACATTTACAGGGGACCTTCTCTGACTTTTTCGATGCACTGTTAAATGTTTCAGGAGGCTATTTTGGGGGAAAGTCGCTGTGCAATTAATTTCTCTTCTCTGTCAAGCATATTCACAAGAGTTGTTGCAAATCTGTGAATGTGCATTGGTGTGAGAAGTGGGATTCATGGGGTGAAACAGCAACTCCCCGTGAGACATACAGTCGGGGATAAGGCCATTTATTTTTGTTTTCCAAGCAATACGAATGTCATCGTTATATCAAATATCGACGGTAATTGTCGCTTTCCTACCGTGTTTAGCACACGTTATTAGCGATTGACGCCGGTGCGTTCCGACGTCACCGCCGTAGGAACGGAACGCCGTCGTAAAGCGAGGACCTCGCGTATCCGAAAGTCAACTCTCGTCTTGTCAAATAAATGACAGAGTCTACACGTGCCTTTCTCCCAAGTTCTGTCTTGAGCGTGTCGTGTATTTCAGGGCCGCGTGGAGCACCCCCTGGTCCTGACCGAGGCGCCCTGCAACCCTCAGCACTGCCGCCAGATGATGTCGGAGTTGCTCTTCGAGTGCTACGGCGTCCCTCACGTCTCCTACGGAGTGGACGCCTTGTACAGTTTCCATCACGCCGACAATCGGCGGAACCCGCAGCCGCCACGGACCGGGATCGTTTTGTCCTCGGGGTACCACTGCTCGCACATCCTGCCCGTTCTCGACGGCAGGTGAGGCTCGGGCATCTGGATGCTTTTCGTTTGTTGTCGAATTAGCTCCAAAAACAACAGCAAAAAAATAGGAAGGAACAGCTCTCGGGATGATGCAGCACACTGCAAACGTCAACCGACCAAAGTCGCCGAGCAACGGTTCAATGCAACCCTCCTTGACAGACCGCGTCTATCAAAAAGGGTGATTTATTGTATTGCATTGATGCTGACAGCTCTTTAGATTAGCGATCGTGTCCAGTGTCGTGCCAGCGGCGCTCTCGTTTTTGACACGGCCTCTCGTGCAGGTTGGACGCGGTGAACTGTAAGCGTGTGAATGTGGCTGGAGGCCAGGCGGCGGCCTACCTGCAGAGGCTCCTCCAGCTCAAATATCCGGGTCACCTGGCTGCCGTCACACTCGGCCGCATGGAGGAACTGCTGCACGAGCACAGCTACACTGCTGTGGATTATCAAGAAGGTGCGCTTGCACCTATTACATATTCACGAATGCAGACTGAATCTTAAGTGCATTGCTCCATTGTTTCTTTTCTTTGGTTTTTTTTGACTCGCTTGTCTGCAGAGTTGGAAAAGTGGCGCAGCCCGGAGTTTTACGAGCGCGAGGTTCACCGGATGCAACTTCCCTTCTCGCGCAAGTTGCCCGGCGGCTGTGTGAGCGTGGAGGAGAGGCAAGAGAGGAGAGCGCAGCAGCTCCGGCGGCTCCAGGAGATCAACGCGCGACGTCGTGGCGAGAAACTACATCAGGACCAAGAGAGGCTGGACAGGCTGATGGCCGTACAGGTGGGAAACTTCATCTTGGTAGAAATACAGTACACGACGCCAGCAAAATCATGCTAATGTGTCAAATTTGTGTCGCGCTTTTCTAAACTCCGGTTCCTCTCCGGCGAGTCCTGTACGTCATCAAACCGTGCGCGTGTGTGCGTAGGAGCTGCTGGAGGACGGCTTATCGGATCAGTTCCGCAAGAGCCTGGCGCAGCTCAACATGGACTCGGCCGAGGAGCTGCAATCGTACATCGCCAAACTGCGGCTGGCCGTGGAGCAGGGCCGCCAGAGACCGCCGCCGCACGGCGACGGCGGCGAGGGAAAGACGGAGGCGAGGCGGACCGAGACTTTCCCCAAGTTTCAGAAGCACGCGCCATCGGGCACTGCGGAGTCCACGCCGACTTGACGCCTTTCGCGCTCTTCCCGCCAGATCTCCGAGTTGGAGCAGCACATGGAGGACGGCGACGGCGTGGCCGTCATGTATCCTGACTTCTCTGAGGACACGCTGCCGGAAAAAACGAATGTGAATGTGGTCCAGGTAGGGGGAAACGTCCTTGCTTACATTTAAAAAAAAAAATCTTGTTCTTAATATAATAGTCCAAGTGACAATGAATCTGTGTGGATTTTTGGGGACACGAAATTCACACAAGCAACACAGCAACTTGGGGGGGGTTTGTCAGAAGCACACATGCGTGCAAATTAGCGTACGTTTAAAAAGATTCTAATGTGTTTGTAACGAGAACACAATACATACAAACACGAAAATGGACATTTTTCTACTGTACTACTGTAAGTAGAATTGAAATGTCCTTCTTTCACTGAACACCGAAGACCTACATGTTAAATATAGTTCCTATTTGATCCATTCTCGATTTACTTCCCAAATGAATCTTAATCCGACCGACCGACGCCCAGTCCAGGGTGCACGCCCCCTCTCGCCCAAAGCCAGCCGGGATGATAGCCTGCATGCTGCTCCCCTGAAAATGAATGCCTTGAATGCGAATCTAAAATATATGCTGCGACACTAAGCACCATTCAATATATCTCAAGTCGCGGTTTGTGTAAGTCAACATGTCAAGACTGCTCTCGATCAGACGCTCGGGTGACAAAAATAAGTCTCTCCAGCCAGCCTTCAACATGGCGGAATACCACCAACTCTTTGTGGGCACGGAGCGTCTGCGTTGTCCGGAGATCCTCTTCCGGCCCTCGCTGACTGGAGAAGACCAGATGGGGATGATGGAGACGCTTCAATATGTGTTGGCCAGGTAACGCCGCTGCACTCAATCCCTCATGTGACGTGACGAAGAAAGTCTCCAATCTATTCGTCCGTCCATCCAAAGCCTGATCCCGCTTGCGGTGCGTAGGCAGGTAAAGCACGGCAGCCTGTCCTTCTTGGCACACGACTCTTCCCGTTCCCTTCTCTGTCTACCAATCAACAGACCCCATTATGTCTAGCTCCACCCTTTCGGGACCCTCGCACTGCAGTTGGTGCCGAAACTGAGGGTGAAATGAAAACGTTAGCGCTGTTAGCTGTTGTTCGGGGGTCAAATGTTGTGCCGGTACTGAAACGTGTTTGTGTTCAGGTACACTCCTGAGCAGCAGGAGGCGCTGGTCGCCAACGTGTTCCTGACGGGAGGAAACATGCAGTATCCGGGAATGAAGGAGAGGATAGCGCGAGAGCTGCTAGCTATAAGACCCTTCCAGTCACACTTCAAGGTATATCATTGCAGCATATTGTTGGGGATTACGTGCTAAATGTATGTCCCGGTAATCATTTACATGTGTCATTAGGCTACAGTAGCTTCTGGAAAATTCCACTTTCAATTTAGGAGGAGCAAGCCGTAGCTTGGTCGATTATTATTATTATTATTATTATTATTATTATCATTTGGCTGAGTTTCCCTCAGAAATGATGAGCGAATTTATGAGTGAGCTTCAGATGGCCTCCAGCTCCCTCCCGTTCACATGGTTACTGCGCCGTGAGTCTGTTCTGTGCTCATATTTCCATTTTGTATTTTGAATGTTAAAAAGAGAGTTAGAAGATTTTAATAGAGGCTTTAACGCTATCCAAGGCAAATGAGTAGCTACTGAAAGACTGGTGAAAAGAGTCAAGTCAAGTGATTCTTTTTTTTTTTTTTTTTTTTTTTTTTATCAATTAAAGAAATACTGTTTTTTTTTGCTCCGCGCTGGCTCCTTCCTCCCAGGTGAGCGTGGCGACGCAGCCCAGCCTGGGCGCGTGGCTGGGGGCAAGAAACTGGGCGCTGGAGCACGCTCCTGGCGGTGCTGGAGGAGGAGCGGCGGGATGGATCAGCCGGCAGGACTACGAGGAGAAGGGCGGCGAGTACCTCAGCGAGCACTGCGCCTCCAACGTCTTCGTCCCCATCAACATCAACAAGTCGCTTCCCGCTCGGCCAGCCGAGCCCTCGGTTGCCGTGCCGACTGTCGCTTCCGGACCGGGCGGCGTGGTCACGTCCGCTCTGACTTCCTCTTCTTCCACTTCAGATGCTCCCGTGGTTTCTTCCTAAAGTGACAGTGGTCACTGGACTGATTATGTATTTGTGTGCAGGATCACGCAAAAGCCGCATGGTTCTTCTTAGAGCAAGAAACCGTATTTGGACATTTACGGTGAACAGTGAAACAGCAAAATTGATGCCTCCTCAAAATGATTTTTGTAATTTCCCGTACATGCCGGAAGATGGCGCAAAGCGTTTTTTCCTATTAGACATGGCTATGGCTTGACTAAAGGTATTTCCTCCCCTCAGTTATGTTGAGCATAACGTTATTGCTCCTCAGACCCATGAAACTTTGGTTTAAAAGCTTTGAGCCGCAGCCATGTTTCGGGCTACTGTCAGTGCCATCTTGTGGTCACATAACACCATTACACCCATTTCGGTGAAAATCAAATGGCGCCAATATCTGCCAAAGACTCCCGAAAGGAAAGAGAGAAACGTCAAGCTTAGATCCCAAATTCAAGATGAAATCAGTGTATTTATGTGCCGGAATATTGCATAAAAACCTGAATGACCGAGAAACATTTTCCTTTTGTCTCATTTTATTTTGGCATCCAGTAGTTTGACAGTTCATCAAAACATTTCATTCCTTACATTTGTTTTAAAAGAGCTCTAAGCAGATATCCTTGTTAAAAACATAACTGTTGTGATGAGCACGCAAGTCATTCATAAATTGATATATAATGAATAGTTTCTCAACATTTTGTGGTTTTAAACAATTCCTTTTTTTATACGACCTCCCCGGCCTTTGAAAATACTCTTTCACATGGCACAGAATATGCCGGGGTGCACAACTACACGAAAGCAAGCGTGTACGAATTGGAATCAAATGATTTGCGCCTTCACACTGCAGATGGATCCTCTGTGGAACGGGTGTAATTCGCCTCCTCGGCGACAATGGCGCTAGAGTCCTACTGTCAGTTACCAAAGCAAGAAACGGGAAGAAGTTGAGCGAGGCAGAGCCATTGATGTTTTTTCGTCAAAATGTTGAGCAAGCAGCTATTCATCTTGTGGCCACAACATTATACCAGCAACCGATTTTTATTCCAAATAACTCAATTATTTCTTTGTTTGTTAAAGACTTAATACACGGCGAAAGAATATGCGTTAATCTCCGCATTCTATTGGATCGACGTGGACCACGTGACCAAGGAGCGCGAGCGTCTGACAACATGATTTCGATATAAACGTTGAAAAACAACCCAGTTGACATTCGTTTCATAATTGTTGTTTGGCGTGTCCATATGTGACTCATCTGTGCTTATCATGTCGATATGTGCCACCGTAACTTTGGCTTGTAGGCTGGAGAATGAGCTCGTGTTTTCTGGCGGCACGGTGGCATCGCTTCTCGGCCTTTTGGCTAAGATCAAGTGTAGTATCTGTTCTTATCAGTTTAATATCTGATACGTCCCCTATCCGGGGACCATATATTAAATTGATTTTTGGAACTGGGAGTTGGAATAGGGGCTTGCTCCGTCCACTCCACGCATCGACCTGGTATTGCAGTACCTCCAGGAACGGTGCACCCCCACAACTTTGTCGAAAGAAACATCGATTGAACCTTCAGTCCGACGACTTAAGCTATGCTATGTGCAGCGGACGGAAGATAAAAAAGTGACTCTTAACTCTGTTATTCTATTGTACGGAGGCGTGTTAAATTCGGACATGGAGCATAGGAGAAAAGCGACAAGGAATGTTATTTCCTTGTTCTCTGTAACCAAATACACAGAGCAGCTCAGTCTGGCTGGTGGACGTCATGGCAGGCAATATGACTTTAGCGCTACAGCAAACCCATTTGAAACTGCATGTAAAAATATCATATACTGTCCATGTTTTTAGAGGCTGTTTTTTAAAAATAATAATAATTTGTTTTCAATTTATATGAAAGTGGGTCGCAACATTGGAACATGTGGGTGACAACAGCTAACCACTGGAGAATGAATCCGTTTTGTCTAAAACGTCGCCAAGGTTGTCATGCCCAATAGCTCTCAGTAGGTGGCAGTAGCGTTTTAAAATGCGCATCCAACTGTTGGAACTGGAAGTCTTGACTGACTTGAAGTGTTTGACATTCGACTAGACGAATGTATTATTTTCGTCAAGAACTACTACTAATTATGTTTACATTCGATTGTCTTTAATTAGTCAAATCATTGGTCTCTCTTAAACCCGAATGGGAGGTTTATAAGTTTCTGGGTGTGAATGACCTCACTTTCAACTTATTTTATCGTCTCTCGATGCCGCTGTGCATTATGGGTATCCATTGACGGTCTTAATTTAAAGTGAAATTCTCAAATAGGAAGCATATTTGTTCATGTATGCACACAGTAGCGTTTCATCTCGCGTATGTTCCGGCTTGCCCGTTATGTGTATGGTTGTTCACATGCTCATGATGACACCGTCGCTTGACATAGCGTGCGCGTGAATGACTTGCGTGCTCGCGCCGAGTCCAACTCATACTTACCTGGCAGGGGAGACACCATGATCAAGAAGGTGGTTCACCCAGGGTGAGGCTCAGCCATTGCACTCCGGTTGTGCTGACCCCTGCGAATTCCCCAAATGTGGGAATCTCGACTGCATAATTTCTGGTAGTGGGGGACTGCGTTCGCGCTCTCCCCTGATCATTGGTTAACAGTAATGAAGATGTTGCCCATTGCAAACGCTGGAGTGCGCGTCATATGATGCGATAGTACTGCAGTGTGATGCAGTTTCTAGCATACATCCATTTGCCCTGAGTCGTAGAACCAGTTGGTCATGACGAACGAAGCTTCATAACATCGTAACGCTTCATTGGTCATTGGTTGGAGTCATGGTCCATTTCTTGACGTGCACCGTCTGCTGGCCATGTGTGTAATCACAGGCAACTGTATCTTCGGCCACGTATCGTGTGATGCATTGCAATATGGCGTTTGTTGTGGCTCTTGGAAATGACTTCTGAATGGCAAAAAAATATTTGATCAAATATTGTGTCGACATGAAATAATAAAATATTGTTTCAACGTACTGTGTGTGTAACTGGTAACGGTAGTAATCATACAGGTAAATCTAAAAAAAAATAATAGAAAACTCAATTCATTTCAGTACTCATAGATTCTTTAAACACTTGGGAAAATACTTTTCAGAGGGCAAATTCCTGCCTAAATTCTACATTAAAAATAAATTCCATTGTTTGATAGTAGTTTGTTACTTTATATTCTAGATTCTAGCGGTGGTAAGTTTGGAGCTGTCATTAGTTTTCTACTTCACTACTACTACTTCACTAAATTAAGCTTTTCACACTATTATAATTTATTGAGCTGTGCCGCGATGGCAGCTTGTGTAATGTGTTTGTCAACTTTGGACAATGGCATACCATAAACCCACTTTTTCATGGAGCTGCTCGACAGGGTCTATATTGCTGTGTCGAAGGGTCACCTATCGTGCCAAATTCTGAAGCAGGAAACGGGAAGTAGTTGAGCGAGGCAGGGCCATTGATGGTTTTTCGTCAAAATGTTGAGCAAACAGCTATTCAGCTCGTGGCCACAACGTTATACCAGCAACCGATTGTTATTACAAATAACTCATTATTTCTTCGGTTGTTTCAGATTTAATACACGGCGAAAGAATATGCGTTAATCTCCGCATTCTATTGGATCGACGTGGACCACGTGACCAAGAAACACGAGCATCTGACAACATGAATTCGATATAAACGTTGAAAAACAACCCAGTTGACATTCGTTTCATAATTGTTGTTTGGCGTGTCCATATGTGACTCATCTGTGCTTATCATGTCGATATGTGCCACCGTAACTTTGGCTTGTAGGCTGGAGAATGAGCTCGTGTTTTCTGGCGGCACTGTGGCATCGCTTCTCGGCCTTTTGGCTAAGATCAAGTGTAGTATCTGTTCTTATCAGTTTAATATCTGATACGTCCCCTACCCGGGGACCATATATTAAATTGATTTTTGGAACTGGGAGATGGAATAGGGGCTTGCTCCGTCCACTCCACGCATCGACCTGGTATTGCAGTACCTCCAGGAACGGTGCACCCCCACAAATAGGTCGAAAGAAATATAGCTTGAGCCTTCAATCCAACGACGTGAACTATGTTGTGTGTAGCGGACAGAAAATAAAAAAAAGTGACTCTCAACTCTGTTATTCTGATCTTCGGTAATTGTACGGAGGCGTATTAAATTCGGAAATGGAGCATAGGCGAAAAGTGACAAGGAATGTTATTTCCTTGTTCTCTGTAACCAAATACACAGAGCAGCTCAGTCTGGCTGGTGGACGTCATGGCAGGCAATATGACTTTAGCGCTACAGCAAACCCATTTGAAACTGCATGTAAAAATATCATCAACTGTCGGAACTGGAAGTCTTGATGACTTGAAGTGTTTGACATTCGACAAGACGAATGTATTATTTTCGTCAAGAACTACTACTAATTATGTTTACATTCGATTGTCTTTAATTAGTCAAATCATTGGTCTCTCTTAAACCCGAATGGGAGGTTTATATGTTTCTGGGTGTGAAAGACCTCACTTTCAACTTATTTTATCGTCTCTCGATGCCGCTGTGCATTATGGGTATCCATTGACGGTCTTAATTTAAAGTGAAATTCTCAAATAGGAAGCATATTTGTTCATGTTCATGCGCACAGTAGCGTTTCATCTCGCGTGTGTTCCGGCTGGCCCGTTGTGTGTACGGTTGTTCACGTGCTCATGATGACACCGTCGCTTGACGTAGCGTGCGCGTGAATGACTTGCGTGCTCGCGCCGAATCCAACTCATACTTACCTGGCAGGGGAGACACCATGATCAAGAAGGTGGTTCACCCAGGGTGAGGCTCAGCCATTGCACTCCGGTTGTGCTGACCCCTGCGAATTCCTCAAATGTGGGAATCTCGACTGCATAATTTCTGGTAGTGGGGGACTGCGTTCGCGCTCTCCCCTGATCTTTGGTTAACAATAATGAAGATTTTGCTCATCGTTAGAAGCTGTAGTGCGCGTCATATGACACTATGGCACTGTCGTGTGATGCAATTTCTAGCATACATCCGTTTGCCATGAGTCGTAGAACCAGTTGGTCATGACGAATGAAGCTTCATAACATCGTAACGCTTCGTTGGTCATTGGTTGGAGTCATGGTCCATTTCTTGATGTGCACCACCTGGTGGCCATGTGTATAATCACAGGCAACTATCTTCGGCCACGTATCGTGTGATGCATTGCAATATGGCGTTTGTTGTGGCTCTTGGATATGACTTCTGAATGGCAAAAAAATGTTTGATCAAATATTGTGTCGACATGAAATAATAAAATATTGTTTCAACGTACTGTGTGTGTAACTGGTTCGACATGAAATAATAAAATATTGTTTCAACGTACTGTGTGTGTAACTGGTAACGGTAGTAATCATATACAGGTAAATCTAAAAAAAAAAATAGAAAACTCAATTGATTTCAGTACTCATACATATATCGACGTGGACCACGTGACCAAGGAGCGCGAGCGTCTGACAACATGATTTCGATATAAACGTTGAAAAACAACCCAGTTGACATTCGTTTCATAATTGTTGTTTGGCGTGTCCATATGTGACTCATCTGTGCTTATCATGTCGATATGTGCCACCGTAACTTTGGCTTGTAGGCTGGAGAATGAGGTCCTCTTTTCTGGCATTATGTCGGCATTGCTTCTCGGCCTTTTGGCTAAGATCAAGTGTAGTATCTGTTCTTATCAGTTTAATATCTGATACCTCCCCTATCCGGGGACCAAATATTAAATTGATTTTTGAAGCTGGGAGATGGAATAGGGGGTTGCTCCATCCACTCCACGCATCGACCTGGTATTGCAGTATCTCCAGGAACGGTGCACCCCCACAACTTTGTTGAAAGAAACATCGATTGAACCTAAAAAAAGTGACTCTCAACTCTGTTATTCGGATCTTCAGTATTGTACGGAGGCGTATTAAATTAGGAAATGGAGCATAGGCGAAAAGTGACAAGGAATGTTATTTCCTTGTTCTCTGTAACCAAATACACAGAGCAGCTCAGTCTGGCTGGTGGACGTCATGGCAGGCAATATGACTTTAGCGCTACAGCAAACCCATTTGAAACTGCATGTAAAAATATCATATACTGTCCATGTTTTTAGAGGCTGTTTTTTAAAAATAATAATTTGTTTTCAATTTATATGAAAGTGGGTCGCAACATTGGAACATGTGGGTGACAACAGCTAACCACTGGAGAATGAATCCGTTTCATTTTAAACGTCGCCAAGGTTGTCATGCGCAATAGCTCTCAGTAGGTGGCAGTAGCGTTTTAAAATGCGCATCCAACTGTCGGAACTGGAAGTCTTGACTGACTTGAAGTGTTTGACATTCGACTAGACGAATGTATTATTTTCGTCAAGAACTACTACTAATTATGTTTACATTCGATTGTCTTTAATTAGTCAAATCATTGGTCTCTCTTAAACCCGAATGGGAGGTTTATAATTTTCTGGGTGTGAATGACCTCACTTTCAACTTATTTTATCGTCTCTCGATGCCGCTGTGCATTATGGGTATCCATTGACGGTCTCAATTTTAACTGAAATTCTCAAATAAGAAGCATATTTGTTCATGTATGCACACAGTAGCGTTTCATCTCGCGTATGTTCCGGCTTGCCCGTTATGTGTATGGTTGTTCACATGCTCATGATGACACCGTCGCGCGTGAATGACTTGCGTGCTCGCGCCGAGTCCAACTCATACTTACCTGGCAGGGGAGACACCATGATCAAGAAGGTGGTTCACCCAGGGTGAGGCTCAGCCATTGCACTCTGGTTGTGCTGACCCCTGCGAATTCCCCAAATGTGAGAATCTTGACTGTATAATTTCTGGTAGTGGGGGACTGCGTTCGCGGTCTCCCCTGATCATTGGTTGAAAATAATGAAGATTTTGCTCATTCTTAAAAGGTGTAGTGCGGGTCATATGACACTATGGCACTGTCGTGTGATGCAATTTCTAGCATGCATCTGTTTGCCCTGAGTCATAGAACCAGTTGGTCATGACGAACGAAGCTTCATAACATCGTCACGTTTCAATGGTCATTGGTTCCAGTCATGGTCCATTTCTTGATGTGCACCACCTGCTGGCCATGTGTATAATCACAGGCAACTGTATCTTCGGCCACGTATTCTGTGATGCATTGCCAATATGGCGTTTGTTGTGGCTCTTGGAAATGACTTCTGAATGGCAAAAAAAAAATTGATCAAATATTGTGTCGACTTGACATAATACAATATTGTTTCAACGTACTCTGTGTGTGTAACTGGTAACGGTCGTAATCATATACAGGTAAATCAAGTAGTTGAGCGAGGCAGGGCCATTGATGTTTTTTCGTCAAAATGTTGAGCAAACAGCTATTCAGCTCGTGGCCACAACGTTATACCAGCAACCGATTGTTATTACAAATTACTCATTATTTCTTTGGTTGTTTAAGATTTAATACAAGGCGAAAGGATATGCGTTAATCTCCGCATTCTATTGGATCGACGTGGACCACGTGACCAAGGAGCGCGAGCGTCTGACAACATGATTTCGATATAAACGTTGAAAAACAACCCAGTTGACATTCGTTTCATAATTGTTGTTTGGCGTGTCCATATGTGACTCATCTGTGCTTATCATGTCGATATGTGCCACCGTAACTTTGGCTTGTAGGCTGGAGAATGAGCTCGTGTTTTCTGGCGTCACGGTGGCATCGCTTCTCGGCCTTTTGGCTAAGATCAAGTGTAGTATCTGTTCTTATCAGTTTAATATCTGATACGTCCCCTATCCGGGGACCATATATTAAATTGATTTTTGGAACTGGGAGTTGGAATAGGGGCTTGCTCCGTCCACTCCACGCATCGACCTGGTATTGCAGTACCTCCAGGAACGGTGCACCCCCACAACTTTGTCGAAAGAAACATCGATTGAACCTTCAGTCCGACGATTTAAGCTATGCTATGTGCAGCGGACGGAAGATAAAAAAAGTGACTCTTAACTCTGTTATTCTATTGTACGGAGGCGTGTTAAATTCGGACATGGAGCATAGGAGAAAAGCGACAAGGAATGTTATTTCCTTGTTCTCTGTAACCAAATACACAGAGCAGCTCAGTCTGGCTGGTGGACGTCATGGCAGGCAATATGACTTTAGCGCTACAGCAAACCCATTTGAAACTGCATGTAAAAATATCATATACTGTCCATGTTTTTAGAGGCTGCTTTTTAAAAATAATAATTTGTTTTCAATTTATATGAAAGTGGGTCGCAACATTGGAACATGTGGGTGACAACAGCTAACCACTGGAGAATGAATCCGTTTTGTCTAAAACGTCGCCAAGGTTGTCATGCGCAATAGCTCTCAGTAGGTGGCAGTAGCGTTTTAAAATGCGCATCCAACTGTCGGAACTGGAAGTCTTGACTGACTTGAAGTGTTTGACATTCGACTAGACGAATGTATTATTTTCGTCAAGAACTACTACTAATTATGTTTACATTCGATTGTCTTTAATTAGTCCAATCATTGGTCTCTCTTAAACCCGAATGGGAGGTTTATATGTTTCTGGGTGTCAATGACCTCACTTTCAACTTATTTTATCGTCTCTCGATGCCGCTTTGCATTATGGGTATCCATTGACGGTCTCAATTTCAAGTGAAATTCTCAAATAGGAAGCATATTTGTTCATGTTCATGCGCACAGTAGCGTTTCATCTCGCGTGTGTTCCGGCTTGCGCGTTGTGTGTACGGTTGTTCACGTGCTCACTAGTAGACATTCCAACAGCTTCTTCCCTCTTGCAATCAACTTCTTGAACAGCTAACTTACAATTCCATTACAACAAGCTGGCAATTTTTTGACTTGAGTTCGTTGTCACATTTCTGTATTATGTATTAGTCGTGCACTCACTGTAGTTGTCTCGCCGTGCTGCACTATTTGCATATAGTGGCCACTCATGCCAGAGTAGCATCTGCTCCATTTGCACACTGATTGAGGAGTATCTGTAACATTTGCACAACCATTGTCCCAGATTATCGCAGTACTCGTCACTTTAAACCGCATACACTCCTTGAAGTCTCAGTGCCCTTTGCACAATGGTCATTGCACCGGACTATTGCGATATTAGCCATTCGAGGACTCTGCATCTTTTTGCACAATTGTTGTTTGCTGTTGTTTTTTGTCAATGTCTTTATGTCTCCAAAGTGTTCTGTAAATTGACTGTCTGTTGTACTAGAGCGGCTCCAACTACCGGAGACAAATTCCTTGTGTGTTTTGGACATACTTGGCAAATAAAGATGATTCTGATTCTGATTCTGATTCTGATGATGACACCGTCGCTTGACGTAGCGTGCGCGTGAATGACTTGCGTGCTCGCGCCGAGTCCAACTCATACTTACCTGGCAGGGGAGACACCATGATCAAGAAGGTGGTTCACCCAGGGTGAGGCTCAGCCATTGCACTCCGGTTGTGCTGACCCCTGCGAATTCCTCAAATGTGGGAATCTCGACTGCATAATTTCTGGTAGTGGGGGACTGCGTTCGCGCTCTCCCCTGATCTTTGGTTGACAATAATGAAGATTTTGCTCAGTCTTAAAAGCTGTAGTGCGGGTCATATGACACTATGGCACTGTCGTGTGATGCAATTTCTAGCATGCATCTGTTTGCCCTGAGTCATAGAACCAGTTGGTCATGACGAACGAAGCTTCATAACATCGTCACGTTTCAATGGTCATTGGTTCCAGTCATGGTCCATTTCTTGATGTGCACCACCTGGTGGCCATGTGTATAATCACAGGCAACTGTATCTTCGGCCACGTATTCTGTGATGCATTGCAATATGGCGTTTGTTGTGGCTCTTGGAAATGACTTCTGAATGGCAAAAAAAAAATTGATCAAATATTGTGTCGACTTGACATAATACAATATTGTTTCAACGTACTCTGTGTGTGTAACTGGTAACGGTCGTAATCATATACAGGTAAATCAAGT